>NC_041389.1:608326207-608343180 GCF_002162155.2 Triticum dicoccoides
TTTGGTTTGTCAGAGAGCGTACGATGGCGCCATCCTCGCATCACATAAGCATCCATCTGACAAAATCGCCTGTCGTAGTAGATTCAAGGGGTTCACAATGCGCTGCTTTTGATAGTCAATGTAGTAGAACGATCAGAGAAAATTGGTACAAAGTAAAGTGTCTCAGCCGATATTTTGAGGGGTTAAATACACAATATCTGTCACTTTACACACTACCAAATCATATTTGCCTTTTCTTTTGCCCGACATATTCGCCTATATCTAGCTATCTCATATACTTGCCCCGCGCTGTTATATGCATCCACTTATTTGTAGACACTTTAAACCTCACTTATCTTCAGGGCCGGTCCTGAGATTTATGGGGCCCGGGGCGAGACAAAAATCCGGGGCCCCTTAATATAGACATTGAAATAATATTTAGTACATGTATATGGTAAACCTTATCAGTAAACACTTAAAATCCATCCAAAATCAAATAAGTTAAAGTTCTTAGATGTAGGTTCATTCATGGTATGAATATCAATCTCCTAAATATGTAAAGTTATCAAACCATTTAACCTCTCTCCGGACAATTACAAACCTCGTATTGTTTTTCCTCAATCTATACCTCTTCAAAAGATGCACATGCTATTTCCAGTAGGACAGTAATGATCAAATAAGGCATGCAGCATACCTCGGCCCTCATCAACACATCCAGTATACCTCGTTATACATGTCCTCTTTGATGAAGCATTAGAACCATCTTCTAAGCCCTAGAGATAACACAGATTATGAGTTAAGTTTCATATAGTTACATAAACTACATGAGAAAATTGTTGAACAGAAGATTCAGTATATTACTTGATACCGTCTGCAGATCCAAAAGCAATATTTTCTGACAACTTTGATTCTGGAGATTTAAGTTCAAATCTTCTGCAAGGAAGGAGCCATGCAAACGCCTTTGAGATAAAGCTTTTGCAGCATCCCTATAAAACCATAAAACCGATCACGGAGTTAATATAATAGACGTGTTCGCAAGGATTTCAACACAACTTATACTGGTTAATCCTACTTCAGTAGACATCATCTCCCATACTCCTAATTTTCCTAATCAATCTGTGTAACATCACAGTTCCGATGTCTTGAATGCCAAAAGAAAATCCTACTCATGGTGACTGGATTTTTTCCCGTCGGGAGAAGGGAAAGCTAGTAATTAATCTCAAAATCCATACAAACCCCGCAAGATTCGATAAAAACATGTGAAGAGATTCTTACCGCCTGATGACGAGCCAACCCGCGGCGTGCTCCCCCTACGTCACCGCCGTTGTGGCATCGGCGGATCGGCCGCGATGTGATTGGGACTGAAGCTTGGCGTCGGCGGTGGTCATCCACTACGGGAAACAAAGGGGATTAGGGCAGGGGAAATCCTATTTGGCGCTTATGCGCCGGTTCGCCAACTGGCGCCTGCAGGTGCTTGTAATTGGGCCGGCCCGTTTTCCCTCTTTTTTGTTGAAACCCAAAGCAAAAAAAAAAGGTTAGCCCGGCGGCAGGGTTCGAACTCAAGAGCTCTTCGTGGAGACCGCAGGGCACTAACCACTAGGACACAAACTCACTTTTGTACAAGTACATGTTACCTTCTTTTATTCTTTCGCTGGTCGCGGTTCTTATTCCTTTTGTTCTTTTTTTTCTTCAATGCAAGAACTGGGTTCAAATTCGTGATTCTATGTTCACGACCTTTTTTTCAAATATCATGAACTTTCATCAAATTCAATGATTTCTTTCAAAAAATTATGAGTTTAAAAAAACGTTGAACATTTAATTCAATGAACTTTTTTTCCAAATTCGATGAACTTTTTTCAAAATCGATGAACTTTTTCAAAATTGATGAACTTTTTTTTCAAATTCGATGAACTTTTTTTTGAATTCGATGAACTATTTTCAAATTCGGTGAACTTTTTTCCAAGTTTGATGAACTTTTTTCAATACCGATGAACTTTTTTGAATTCGATGAACTTTTTTTAAAAATTTGATGAACTTTTTTCAAATTTGACGAACTATTTTCCAAGCCCACGTTTTTTTCAATTTGTGCTTTTTTCAAATTCATGAACTATTTTTGAATTTGTGAATTGTTTTTTCAAATTCATGAACTGTTTTTCAAAATTGTGCACCAACAGCCCTAAGTGCTTCACCGCTACAGTACCTCAAGACGCTACAATACCTCGTGACCCGGCAGAGCGGCTCGAACGAGCGAGCGAGCGATGCAGAGCGCCAACAGGCCGGCCCAACTCACAAGCGCGTGGGCGCCAGGGAGCTTCCCTGGCGCCTGAAGCACTGACTAGGGACTCCCCTAGGGCAGGGCATTGTGCGCTATCTGCGGTGTTTCCTCAACGACGCTCACGCGCTGGGCCAGGCCCAAAATATCAACGTAGGTTGGCTACTATAGGGCCCCTAATCGTGTGTGGTCTGTCGTCAGTTACCTTCTCACCTCCTGCGTGGGGTTGCGTCGTCCCTGCATGCCTGGATGATGAACTGACCTGCGTCCTAGTCGGAGGGGGCCCCCTGACTTTGGGGGGCCCGGGGCGGCCGCCCCCCTTGCCCCCCCTCAGGACCGGGCCTGCTTATCTTGCTCCTGCCAGGACTGCATGAGTAGACATCGTAGAAACACCTCTTTGACACGCCCAAGAACAAACCACATAGGCAAGTTCGTTGTCCCAATCGGTTTGTCCTTGGGCGCGCCAAAGAGATGGCCCGCCAGGACCCCTTGGTGTTGTCCAGCCTACCGCTTCTTCATTAAAGCAACATACTAATCTACTATTTCCATGTAGATGATTTTCACTAATTATAATTCTTTCAATATGCGGTCTTCCACCTCAGCAAGTGTGCCATGCTAGCATACAGTAACGCTATTTTACAGCGCCATGCAAATCACATGGATACTCTTTGTTCACACACGGTGCCATGTGGTATAAAACATTTCTACATTAAAAAATAGTAGCTTTTGATTTAGATAGTTTTCTTCATACACAATTCATCTGAAATTAATCTGTAAATTCCCGCCGCAGCGCGCAAAAAAAAGTCACCCACTCAATCATGTTTTGCGGGACTAGCAGGCCTTCTGCATCCCTATTTGTCCTGATGGACGTGGTCGTGGCTGCCTGACGTCTACTGCATGCTAGACTTTATGGTTGAACACTTGGCCATGTTTTCCTAAAAAAAAAAAAATAAGACACTTGGCCATGTGGTATATGCAGCAATTCCACTCTTTATGTCTCAACGACCGCTCCCGTAAGCTAATCAACCATCTTTGTGTGCTTCGTCTGACAAAATTCGAACAACATGTCCATTTGAATAGTGTGCTTGATCTGGTAAGGATTTTCTTTTGTTAGGGAAACGCGTCGAACAGTCGAGGTAACACCCCCTCGTGCACCCCATGGGCCAGCCTGCCACATGTTTAGGCCGATTATTTTTCTTATTTTCCGGTTCTTTGAGATGTAGGTCATAGCTCACACCATCATGGTAGCTATGAGCGAGACCTGCGCTAGTTTTGAGCCGGTTTTACTTTTTTGCAGAAAATATATTATATTCACAGTTTTTACAATTATTCAAATTAAAAATAGAGAATATTATATTGTGGAGAACAACAAACAAATGTACATGTATTTAAAAACAATTTGCGAAGTAAAATCATATATACAAAAAATATTCATCTCATATTTTTTAAATGTTCACAAACTCCATCAATGTTACGAATTTTAACAATGTTAATCAAATTTAAAATGTTCACGAATTTCGAATGTTTCTAAATTTCTTAAATAATTAAATAATTTTTTTTGCAAATTTTAAGACGTTCATTCGTTTTATGTAAACCCGTTTTGAGTTTTTATTACCTAATATGTAAATGTTTATTGTGTATTTGAAAAAATCCAACACATATTTATAAAATATTTCCCACGTATTTATAAGAAAATGGCTATGACATTTATATAAAAAATTTAATCAGGTATTTATAAATTTTATGTGTAGAAATAAATGGAAAAATAAAGAGGTAAAAAGGAACATAGAAAAAGGTAAATAAAAATGAAAGGAAATAGTAGTAGGAAAAGAAAGAAAGGAACAAGAAAATGAAATCACCACATCCGCACAAGATTTCCTATTTACCATTTCAAATTGATTTTTTTAACACAATACAGACTTAAACGCTCAACCATACGCACATGAACTCACTCCTATGAATGCATGCACGCACACCAACCCTAGGAGCATCTCCAATAGACTGAGCCGACACATCATCTTGAGATTGACAAAGTCGCCACATATGCCTTCGTAGTCGACGGAAACGTCTGCTCCCAATTCAGAAAAATGCGAGCACCAATGTCATATCTAGGATTTGAACTCTGATAGGCCGAGGATACCACGGTCCTCTTAACTATAAAACCAAAGGTTGGTTCACGTGTCGAATTGTTGCTGAAATGCAGAGAGATACATATCGATATCTATTGGGTTGGCCCATTTAGGAGAAAACATACAGCACCACCAGGTTTTCGAAACCTTCTCGAAGGTTTATTGCTCTCTCAAAATGTTCAATTTTTTCAATTTTTTTTTAAATATTTGAACATATTCCAAAGAAAAATATTCGAAATTTCAGAGAATGGTCAAAAGTTTCAAAAACAAGTTGTGTTTATAAAAATGGTTTGAACTTTCAGAAAAATGTTCGATCTTTTCAGAAAAATCGAAATTTAAGAAATGTTCTGGTTATTTAAAAAGTTCGGCAAATGAAAATAATAATCACTTTTTACGAAAAATATCGCATTGTTTAACACTATTTGCGTTTCAAAAAATGCTAATGTTTTTTAAAATTTGTTCATAAACTTTTTAATTTTTTTATATATTATAGAAAAATCTCTTTTAGAAAATATTCAGATTTTTGTCAAAAACTTTGCTCCTCAAAAAATGTTTGAAATCTTAAATATTTTTCAGACATTTAAAAAACGTCTTTTTTTCCTCCAAAAATGTTCTCATTTTTGGTAGCTCTGTATTTTTTTTCTAAGCAAGAATGAAAATTAAAAACCGTAAGAAAATGGAAACGGTACCATGCCTAACCCAGTAGCAAACCCGATTGTGCCTTGAACAACGACATTATTGGGTTACTTTAGATCTGATTACACACCATGTGAACCAAACGTATATTAAAAAAATCAACTTAGGAACCAAACACCTTCTAGATGAGTGGTCTATGTATGTATCTGACTTCCACTAAAAAAATGTATATAGCTGACTAGGTTTTAGAGTTCATTTTCTAAACAAAAGGTGTTATAGTTCCATGTTTATCTTATGGGCTTGTTTGCAACTTTGCAAGACAGTACTATATATGTATACTTGCTTTACTCGGTGAGGGATAAAACCATCAATCAATGCCCACTAGCGGCCCTGCTTGGTAATAACATGAGATCAATTCTAGGGGCCAAACTACATAGGGTCGTTTCTTCCTTTGTATGCCTCCATCTCTTATATATACACGAGACTCTTGCTCCTACTCCATTCCCATCCATCTCTTATTTGATTATTACTCATGTACTCGTCTGCCATGTATCTATGAAAGAACAGTGTGTGGGAAGGAGTTCAAATAGATCACTTTCCAACTAATTAGTTAAGCCTTGACACTAAGGCCTAGACAATGTGATGCCTCCTCGATTTCAATCATTGATTTCCCTTGGGAATGAGTGACATTAGGAAGAGATACATGGTGCACGCCCTTACTGCACCATCGTGTCAGATGGTATCAACCAGGTTCCATGTGTGTTGTTGAACAGGTACGATACTCTACAGTACAAAGACGGGCCAGACAACTATGAACCCACTTTAGGAAGTCGATCATGTGTCCAGCGTCTCTGTGACGTTCATTGGCCGGGTTGCGACCTTCGCTCGTGGCTTTGCAGGTGTGAGGCTGCGTCTTGTCGTTATCACATACTCCCTCCGTCTTAAATTAAGTGACTCAACTTTATACTAGTTTTAGTACAAAGTTAGTATAAAATTGAGTCACTTATGAGTACTAGCTAGTTACTCTCGACATCCTATACTACAGGAACACTGACTGGCCGATGTCTTTTAGAGATGCATATTTCTAGAAGTCTAAATGCTGCTTCAACCAATTTGAATACTTGAGACTTATTTTCACTAGGCTGGCTAGATTGTAATTAAGACCGAGCTTCCTTCACTAGTCAAAATTAAGAAGACTGATGTGACCCGATGAAGTAGTTGCCGCTTCTCAGGAAAAGGTAATAGCTTGATCAATATCCGAATCGAAACAGAGCAAGGATAGTCAGGAACTAAAACTAACCAGTTGAAAAACTTGAACTCTCCACAAATTCGTCATCAACAATTGGTTTTTTTAATGTGAGCGACTAATCACATAAGCGCATATAATCTTTCTTGTGTTTTCTAAAGAAAACAAAATTAGGAATTATTATGTTAATGAAAAATTCATATTATTTCAAAGACTATTGTGAATAATCCGATGGCTCCAAATGTTGAGTAATTAATCAGTTCCGTCAACTCATAGTTTTTGCGATCTTATAAATTCGACAAATAGGGTGATGTCCTAAAAAGAGCTAGATTTCCTAAGAAAAATGATTTGTTTGCATTGAGCTAGAACAATACCAAAACTATAAATATTTAGTTCCTCTATAGTGATGTCCTTTCAACTGAAGATGATTTAGCTAAACGCGACTGAAATTGTAGTAAATTTCATGCATTCTCCAATCAAGAGAAGGCTATTCAACATATCTTCCTTGATTGCCACTTACGTATTATAGCGTTTATGTTTCGTATAAGCATTAACTCATCCTCAATCATTCTCACATATGTTTGGGATTCAGATACATGTGATTTCGCTTGCACTATACTTGCATATTTGTTTGGCGGGGTTATTGCATTAATTTGGAAATTTGGCTATGTCGTAATTATTTCCTTTCACGAGAAGAGAATTGCCGATCCTTTGCGGTAATGTTCTTGTCTATCAGTTAGTTTTAATCTTGGCCCACAATGCAACGTTAGAGTACCAGGAGCACATGTTAGCAGAGGGTACCCAAATGGAGCAAGTTACCAGTGTATTAATAACCTAACATGGGTGGTGACTTAGTGTGGTAGTTGATCACTGCTTTTGTTTTATTTTCTAAGAGAAATCTCAAACATGGTAATACTGGATTTGCACACTTTCTGGTGCAATGACCAATGTATTATTATTTTATCATCTATAAAAATACATATGTATTTTTATAGTAAAAATGAGAGTGCTATCTTCAATATTAGTACCTAAGGACTAGAAACTATGGTTGTAGCCGAAAGGTGAAAAGGGAAAAATGGGCCGAAGCTACATTATTTCATGATATGTGCAAACTTCGTTGCTTAGGTGGCAACCAGGCAAAACTTTCTTCCTAGACTCTACTGAAAAGGGTGGATATAACTAGGGTTCCATATTAATTGATCAGTTTGTAAGAATTTTACAAAGATGTCATAACTGCTAGTGAGGTCATCCCTCTTTGACAAGTCTATCAGATCAACTTTGGATGCAAACCACACTTTATGATGTTTATTTTTATGTTAACTTTATATGGTACTGAAAGTTTAAGTGTCCTTAGCTATCTCTATCTTTGAAATCAAAATGTTCCAAAACTTTTAAAATGTTCATGAATTTTAAAAATTGTCTAAAAAATTCCTAAAAATGTTGCAGAAAATATTACAAATTTCACAAATTTTTCACTTTATACATGAATGTTCGCGTTGTGAAAAATGCC
Organism: Triticum dicoccoides; assembly: GCF_002162155.2. Classification (NCBI taxonomy): domain Eukaryota; kingdom Viridiplantae; phylum Streptophyta; class Magnoliopsida; order Poales; family Poaceae; genus Triticum; species Triticum dicoccoides. The sequence continues at coordinate 608,333,980 of NC_041389.1, forward strand.
AATTTTTTTAAAAAATGCTTTTTGAAAGAACGTTTGTATTTCATAAAAAGTATTCGTGTTTTAAAATATGTTCAGATTTTTTTTAAATTGTACAAAGACATTTTAAAAAATGTGCACGTTATTTAAAAATATCCTTGGAAAATCTTTGCATCTTTTACAAAAAAGTGTGTTTGAACAAATATTTAAAATATTCTTGTTTTCCAAAAGTTGTCCACATATATTTTTAGGATGTTCGTGTTTTTCATAAAATGTTTATGTTTTATAAAATTGTTTGCATGACTAAATAACATTTGTATTTCTTTTATGTTCTTCAAAAATTGTTCAAAGCCATTTTGCAATAATTCACGTTTTTTCAAAAAATATTCACTGTTTTTAAAGTATTTTTTTTGCTTTTTTTTCTCTATAATTGAAATAACAAAACCGTAAAAAACCAGAAAGAGTGGCAAGTGACAGAATATAAACCGGAAAGAAGGAAACAAACGAAATCACTAGTTAAGGAGTACTCGTTGCAAAGATCACTCCCACCTCCCCAGATTGCGACAACTGGCACGCTGCATGTGCGCCACTTGTCACAATCTAGAAGTTTTTTTTCTCGTAGATTCGTTTATTTAAAATGTTTTATCTCTTAAACCGTGCGTCCAAATCTCGAATCATTTTCACCCTTGGATTCCTTGCGTCGAGGTCTTCAAAACTGGATCCCATGTTGATAGGTTTTGACGAACTTTTTCTTCATGAAAAAACCCGGATGAAAATACCGAACCGGGAGCACGGGTTTTTTCCCTTTCCGAAAGAGGCACGCCCGTGCCTCTCGCGAAATCACAACTGTGCCTCTCGCGGAAGCAAAACCATGCCTCTCGCATAAGGTAAAAAAGAAGAAAAACACACGGTTTTTTCGGTTTCCGAGGAGGCACGGCTGTGCCTCTCGCGAAAGCACACCATGCCTCTCGCAGAAGCAAAACCGTGCCTTTCGTGAAGAAAAAAACAAAAAAAACATCTTTTTCCATTTCCGAGAGGCACGGCCGTGCCTCTCGTGAAAGCACAACTGTGCCTCTCGCGGAAGCAAAACTGTGCCTCTCTCGAAAGGAAAAAACAGAAAATGCGTTTTCTTTTTCCCTTCCCAAGAGGCACGGCTGTGCCTCTCGTGAAAGCACAACCGTGCCTCTCTCAGAAGCAAAACCGTGCCTCTCCCAGAAGGAAAAATAATAAAAAACGCGTTTTTTTCCGTTTCCGAGAGGCACGGCCGTGACTATTGCGAAAGTAAAACCGTGCCTCTCGTGGAAGCAAAACCGTGACTCTCGCGAAAGGTAAAAAAAAGAAAACGCATTTTTTCACGCAAAAAAAAATTCCCGAATTTTTTTTGGTCCAAAAGTTAAGAAAGACCGGTGAAAAACCAAAACATTGAAAAAACCCCAAGAAAAAGTCTGTTTAAAAAGCCGAAAACGCGTGTCAGAAATTAAAAAAAACAAAATCCGGAGGAAGCGTCCAGAGCGCGGCACGTGGCGGGCGGCTGAGAGCGCGCCAAATAATGCTAATTGTTGTGAGGTTTCCGAAAGAGCACTCGTTAATTAGTTGCTCTCACAAGCGAAAGCGAGGATAAAGGAGGAATACCAGGTATACACCTGTAATGGGTCGGTCCAATAGCAAACTCTATTGCGTGTGGTTTCCGTATCGGCCTTGAACAAGATGTTTATTGGATTGCTTTAAATCTGATTACAGACCATATGAACCGAGCACATACTAAAAAAAGAGTTCTCAACTTACACCTTTTAGATGAGTGGTCTATATATGTTGCTGACTTTCACTAAAGAAAACGTATATAGGTATGGACATGGAGTTTGTAAGCTCTAGTTCACATGCATCCTTTGCTACAGTAAAATTAAAAAAATACTACTCCCTCAAAGTTGTACTAAGACATCGTCAATTAATTTGGATCGAAGGGAATAAAAAAAACAGAAAAACTGATTATTTTTTTGCAAACAAACGTTGATGTGTGTTTCACATGCATGCAAATTTCGTAATGGAATGGTATTTATGGAGGTATCAACAAAAAAAACAAAATCGGTGCTCCAAAAATAATTTTTTTTGGGAGCATTATTTTTTTCAAGACTTGCATGAACGTCATTCTATTAAAAAAAATGTGCACGCATGTGAAACACACGTCAATTTTTGTTGCCAAGAAATTTTGGATATTTTTGAATTTGCTTAGTATATTTTTTGCATTTTGCTATGGCAAAGGGTGCGTGCGAGCTCGAGATCACAAGAGCCCTCTCGATGTAGCTGACCAGGTGTTAAGAGTTCATTTGCTAAAGGAAGTCATTAGAATTCCTTGTTTATCTTACAGACTTGCATGCCACCTTCCAACACATTTATAAGCTAAAAAACACAGTATATATCGGATATTCAATTTGGCACTAGGGAGCACACTCCTGCGTGTCAAAATGTCATTTTTTAAACGATTAGATGTGTTCATTGTCACACCCAAATGGTATATGCAAATATGCAGGTGTAAAACTTAAGCATTGTGACCTATGCAAAAAAAAAAGGCAAACACCAAATGTTATCTCCAAATGTTACACTTAATTTTATTTTTTTTCACCCACGAAGCACTGCTATCCCATTCCCATATGGCATGAAAATTGTCAAGCTTGCCACACTAATATGAACATGTACAATTTATTTTAGAATTTCTAAAATTTATTTACTATTTGTTTTGTTTTTACTCTTCATTAGGGAGCATATGATCTCCAAATCCAAAAATTCACGTCTTTGTAACTATTTTCCACCGTGAGGGACACAACCATCGATCAATGTCCACTTGCGCCCATGCTTTGGTAATAACATGGCGTTAATTCCAGGTTCCAACTACATAGGGTCGTTCTTCCTTTGTATGCCTCCATCTCTTATGTATACACGAGACTCTTGCTCCTGCTTCATCCCATCCATCTCTTATTCGGTTACTCATTTACTCGTCTTTCATATCTCTATGCTTAAGAGAAGAGCGTGTATGAAGAAGTTAAGCCTTGACACTAAGACCTAGACCATGCCATGTATTTCTTCCATTGAATCCCCTTTGGAATAAGTGGCATCGGGAAGACATACATGCTGCACGCCCTTTCAGCACCAACTTGTCATGCGGCATCAACCAGCTTCGTGGTGTGCGATTGAACAGATAACATGCCCCACAGTACAAAGACAACCCACGCAATTATGAACCCAGTATAGGAACTCGATTGTATGTCTAGCATCTCTGTGACAATCGTTAGCTAGATTACAGTCGTTTGGTTTTTCGCGGGACTGCTTCTGGTTGGGTTCAGCTCAAGGCAATCTCCGAATTCGGTGCTTGGAGGATCTTCTGCCCGCAGTGCGACGGAGAGGGTGCTCTGTGAGCTCAGTGTAGGGAATCGATCGTGTGTTCAACGTAACTGTGAAGAATGTTGCCTGGGTTGTGACCTTTGGATTGGTTTCATGGGAATGCATCTTACTGGGATTACCTAGGCTACCTAGTCTCATAATTCTGTATTTTTAGGAACATTGTTCGGGTTGTCCTGGAAATCCAAAACTGCTTCAACCATTCTTTTACACTTGAGACTTTTTCACTAGCCTAGCTAGATTATAGGACCCAAGTTTCCTTCACTAGTCCAAACTAAGAAGATTGATGCAGCTTGATGCCGTAGTTGCCCCTTCTTACGAAAAATATATTATAAGTTTAGCAGAGTAATATTAGAACAGAAGCAATAGGAAGTATGTTTGGAGAACTAAACTGACTGGTCGAATAAATCAAACTCTACAAAAAATATGCATCTGCAGTTGGGTCCAAGAATTTGAACATCAACGGCTAAACACATAAGCCCATAAGCGCATATAATAGTGTAGGTTATTTATTGTCTTCTTTTAATAAAATAAAACTAGGAATGACTATGTTAATGAAAAATTCAGATTGTTTAAATGATCATTGTGAATAATATATCCGATGTGGCCGAATAATGAGTAATCAATCCTGGACAACTAGTTTTTGAGATCTTCTAAAATTTGACTAATAGAGTGATATTACCATTTTTTTAGATTTCGTAAGAAAAATAATGTGTTTGTATCGAGCTAGAACAATACCAGAACTATACATTTTAGAAAGTTAGCCTACATTTTATATTTTACCAAAAGAAGGTTATTGTCGCTTATGATCAACACTCCTGGTATCATCACTTTTTAGTTCTTCCATAGTGGTGTCTTTTTTACTATAGGTTATTTAGCTAAACCTAACTGAAATGGCTATAAACTTTGTGCATTATCCAATCAAGAGAAGACTATTCTACATATTGTTGATTGCCAATTTGCAATATGAGTTGGTTTATGTACTGATAAGCATTTAAATTTAATACATGTGATTTTTTGTGCACTACACTTACATGTTATTATTTCGCCATAGTTAGTGCATTATGTTAGTTCTAATGAGGTCATACTGCAAGGATGGTTTAACTTCTAGTGAGGTCATATCCCCTTTGGTCAAGTCTATCAGATGGTATATGCTCATTTTTTAATTAAACCCATTGTACGACCATATACTCTCATGTTCAGTCTAGATGAAGAAAAAATTCAGGATTGATGTCTCAATTTATCTTACGTGGCCAAGGATGCTTTAAGGTTCATATTTGCCCGGTCTAAAGTTGTCATGCGAGCAATCAAACAACTCCTATTAACATATGTGGAGGGCACATACACACAGCCAAACAGCCATAGCTTCATCTGACATGCCTAATTGTTGTTGATGCAGCCTACCTACCAATCTATCATGCCCAAAGTATTGCGAAGTTGTTAAAGCAGTTCCCTCTTTTATTTACGTGCGGCTAGGCTCTTAAATGTTTCCACCTCTCGTTACTTTTTTTTTGTGAATCGTCCTTCTTGTTTTGCATCTATAAATATATACATATACACTTCTTTTTTATGTGGCACACAAGCACAATCCTCTCTCGGCGGGGGCGCATACTTGTCCAAGATGCCCAAGCAAAGGCAGAAATTTGTTTGGCTTTGTTTCTTCGGAATGAGCGGCATCGAGAAGTTTGTTAACAGTCTCCAAGTCATCCCCAGTGTCATGAGATACACTGCCTTCCGACTCAGTGGTTGCAGTTGTTGTAGGTCCTAGCTACCCAACTACTCCCGCGTTGAGAAATCAGAGGTCATTATATAGTAGTATAAGAAATACAAGATGCATAATTCTCAAAAGCTCCTGCCTACCAAAGACGATCAACAGACACGTACAGTATATCTCGTGTCGTCTTCGTGCAGTATGCTAGAAGCATGCAGGAGCATGAAGAAGATGGCAGAGGGAAAGATATGGATCTGCATTCCATGTGTAGGATCAGATGGGCAAATTCCTAAGATGCTTATGTCTGGTAAACTAATGAATAAAAATTATCCGGGAGAAATTTAAGCGAATCACGTGGGCGTGGTAGGGGACGATTAGACTATGCTGCGATAGGGTAGCCAATAGGGTAAGGAGTTTTTGTTCCTTCACCATCCATTTTTTCATCGATTTTCAGGGGATCTTCTCACCATTTTTGCCTTGCCTTCATGGGATGCGAGACAACATTTCATCGAGGTCACCTAGAATCCCCTAATTCGAGATAGAGGATGATAGGAGCAAGGGTGTCCCGATCTTTCGATGAGAATAACACTCTTGCGATTTGGGTGAAGAACAACTTTGACGATCCGAATACGAACATGCAATGACATTGTACTTTATCAATTGCTAAATCAATCTTCCGAAGGTCACCGACGATGACAGAAGCACGGTTAGCCAGATCATGAAAGTCTAGTCCCTACAAGCAAACGAAGAAAGTAATCTAAATATTGCGAGTATATAAATGAGTATGGATAAACTTTGGGGTCCCAAAGCGGTTTTTGGCTTGGTCGTTGGATATGAACGAAGTACACACATTTACAATGGCTAGCATTTAACTAAACAAAACACAAAGACTTCTTTTAAGATTGATCTACTTGTAAAGTACTGAGGCGTGACGACCAAGCGGGTGTACACAAGTTCCAAGGCAGCCAAAACCTAACCCTAAGCTGTACAAGGCCCATGGGTCTAGTTGAAGGTGACACATCACCTTTTAAATTAGATTTACTGGAATTCTGCAGCAATGTCGCATTGTTTTTCTTATCTTCATGTTGGGGAGTACTTTTAAGGTGAATCATATTGGCTTGGAAAGTTCATGACATAAAAATTCCAACAAAAATATATTCATCCAATTCGAAGTCCAGATGCCAAAATTATAGTCGTTTGAAGTATGTATGTGCATTCTTATTCCGAGTCTAGAACGTGGGGGACTTGTTGTTTAATTTCTTTTCTGCCCAAAGTAGCGTTGAAGAACTTATTATACAACATCTAATCATGTTCCTTTAATTTATCAGCACACATGATTTGTACAAGTGTCTAGTAATTTTGCAATTAGACATAAAAGAAAAATAGAAACCAACCGGGAATAAAGGGTGCGATGCCCTCTAGTCCCGGTTGGTGGCTCCAACCGGGACTAAAAATTAGACCTTTACTCCGGTTCGAGCCACCAACCGGGACTAAAGCGGTTGAGGCTTTAGTCCCTGTTGGAACCACCAACCAGGACAAAAGGGGTTCTGAAATTTGTTTTTTTTCATTTGTTTTTTGCTTTTAGTTTCTGTTTTGAATTGCTTTTATCTTTTAGGATATTTGGTCTTTTTGAGTGATTCTTTTTCCATTAGATTCAAAATTTTGTCTAGTTTCTGTTTGAGCCATTAGTTTTCAAATTTGAATGATTTAAATAGAATTTGTTAAAATTTGCTTCAAACCCTAGATTGTGAATAATTTGTGTTTAAAAATAGGTTTTAATTTAATTATTTTTGCTCCTAGTCACATGTTAGATTGTTGTCACAGTAATATTTATATGCTTATTTTTAGATTAATTTAAAGTAGGATTTTAATTAAAACAATAATGTTTTGCTTATATAGTTGTTTTAGTCCTTTAATTGTTGTTTTCAATTATTTGTAGTTAGTTCTTTCTGTATATTTTAACATGTTTTCGTATGCTTCTGTTAGACAATAGGGCTTACATGATTTGTACAAGTTTCTAGTACTTTTGCAATTAGACATAAAAGAAAATTAGTTCAAATAGTTTTGTCCTCAATAACATAAATAAATCATCGTATAAATTTTATTCGAAATCACCTTAGAAATCTATAAATGCATGCTATATTTTTGGTCATGCTGAAGGTACACTATTAGAAAACATGGCTTTGGTTGAACCTCAATCTACACATTAGTCCCAGTTGCATTATGAACCAGGACTAATGTGAGCATTAGTCCCGGTTCGAGCGGCTAGTGCATCGGACAGGCATTAGTCCCGGTTCAAATGGGCCTTTCGTCCCGTTTTGAGACAGCAGCCGGGATTGAAGGTTGCAATGCCCTTTAGTCCCGGTTGGTAGCTCCAACCGGGACTAAAAATTAGACCATTACTCCCGGTTCGAGCCACCAACCGGGACTAAAGGGGTTGAGGCTTTAATCCCGGTTGGTGGCCCCGACAAGGACTAAAGGTTACCTTTAGTCCCCGTCGGAGCCAACCGGGACTAAAGGGATTCTGAAATTTGTTTTTTCTTTTTCCATTTGTTTTTTGTTTTTAGTTTCTATTTTAAATGGCTTATATCTTGTAGGATATTTGATGTTTTTGAGTAATTCTTTTTTGCAGTAGATTCAAACTTTTGTCTAGTTTCTGTTTGAGCCATTAGTTTTCAAATTTGAATGATTTAAATATGAATTAGTTGACATTTGCTTCAAACCCTAGATTGTGAATAATGTGAGTTTAAAAATAGTTTTTAATTTAATTCTTTTTGCTCCTAGTTACATGTTAGATTGTTGTCACCGTAAGATTTATTTGCTTATTTTTATATTAGTTTAAATTAGGATTTTAATTAAAACAGTATTGTTTTGCTTATATATTCGTTTTAGTCCTTTAATTGTTGTTTCAATTATATTTAGTTAGTTCTTTCTGTATATTTTAATATGTTGTAGTATGCTTTTGTTAGACAACAGGGCTTACATGATCTGTACAAGTGACTAGTAATTTTGCAATTAGACATAAAAGAAAAATAGTTCAAATACTTTGTCCTCAATAACATAAATAAATCATCGTATAAATTTTATTAGAGATCACCTTAGAAATCTATAAATGCATGCTATATTTTTGGTCCTGTTGAAGGTACACTAGTAGAAAACAGGGCTTTGGTTGAAGCTCAATCTACACGTTTGTCCCAGTTGCATTACGAACAGGGACTAATGTGAGCATTAGTCCCGGTTCGAGCGGCTAGTGCGCGGGGCAGACATTAGTCCCGGTTCAAATGGGACCTTTACTCCTGGTTTGAGACACCAACCGGGACCGAAAGATGTGATACCCTTTAGTCCCGGTTGACCAACCGGGACTAAAAATTAGACCTTTATCTCGGTTCGAGCCACCAACCGGGATTAAAAGGGTTGAGGCTTTAGTCCCGGTTGGAGGTACTAAAGGGGTTCTGAAATTTGTTTTTTGTTTTTTGTTTCTATTTTGAATTGCTTCTATCTTTTAGGATATTTGATGTTTTTGAGTAATTATTTTTGCATTAGATTCAAAATTTTGTCTAGTTTCTGTTTGAGCCATTAGTTTTTAAATTTGAAAGATTTAAATATGAGTTTGTTCAATTTTGCTTCAAACCCTAGATTGTGAATAATTTGAGTTTAAAAATAGTTTTTGATTTAATTCTTTTTGCTCCTAGTCACATGTTAGATTGTTGTCACAGTAATATTTATTTGCTTATTTTTAGATTAATTTAAATTAGGATTTTTATTAAAACAGTATTGTTTTGCTTATATAGTTGTTTTAGTCCTTTAATTGTTGTTTTCAATTATTTTTAGTTAGTTCTTTCTGTATATTTTAACATCTTGTAGTATGCTTCTGTTAGGAAACAGTAGATAACTTTTATAATTAATTAATATTAATTTTGCTATTGTTTTGTATTAATAGTTGTTTAGCCTTTAATAATGGTTGATTGAATTAATTTTGCTATATTAAAAAGTAATTCTTTTTGCCACTTTAGTAGAACGTGAGTGTGGCTTGATTATCCTTAGTTGTGACTCTGGCTGGGACGGTGCTAGCAGATGTAGTCGACGGTAGGATTGGATGGACACCATCCCGGACTAAAGGG
>NC_041389.1:608343836-608385609 GCF_002162155.2 Triticum dicoccoides
AGTTTTGAAAAAAACAAAAGAAAATGATAAAAACTTCAAAAATTAAAATCCTTCGAGATGTATTTATGTTACTACATTTAATATTACGAAAATTAAAAAACATAAATTTCGACTTGTTTTTCAAAAAAAAGGTTATGAAAAAGTAAAACGGCTATAATTTTTGCATACGATGTCGAAAAATCGTATAATATACCAAAATATTCAGCACGAAAATTCGGTTCCGATTTTGACTGTCGTAGGCCGCTTTGCAAATTTTTAGAATCCTCAAATTCTAAAAGGAAAAAACTTATCCTCAAATTTAAGTTTTTTTGAATTTTGGGTCGAACTCTGGTCATACTGTGATCAAACTCTGGTCAAACTACTTATTCAAGAAATATTAGTTTTAGTAATAATTATTGTTTTTTAGAATAATAGTTTCAAACTCAAACGGTGCTTCATGCTCAAATTTAACTCATAAGGGTTAATAGGATTGACATCTTACTATTGTGAGGAAAACAGCAAGTGCAGACTTGAAAACTAAGGGGAATAGAAAACGAAAGTTAAGCGTGCTCAGGCTGGAGTAGTGAGAGGATGGGTGACCGACCGGGAAGTTAGACGATTTGGAATGAGTGCTCCACACTTGAGAAGTGATGAGGGGTGATTAGAGATTAAATTTTCAAATAATTTAGAAATTTGAAAATCGGAAAAAAATCAAAAAAATTACAAAAATTCAGAAAAACCAAATTTCCAAAAAATTCCTTTTGTCCTGGTTGGTAACACCAACCGGTGGAGCTCCAGACAGCGGCCACGCGGATCTCCTTTAGTCTCGGTTCGTAAGCCAACCGGGACTAAAGGTTTTGGGCCTTAGTCCCGACCCTTTAGTCTCGGTTCCAGAACCGAGACTAGAGGCCCTCTGGAACCGGGACTCAAGGCCTGTTTTCTACAAATAAACTTAAATGATTAAGCTCCACAAGAACATCAATTCTGGCCTCAATGCATTTGAGCAACTAGGCAGTTTTTTGAAACAGAGGCAAAATCTTTGCCTTTTTCATTAATTAAGAAGAAGATAGTTTGTCTAGTTAATTGGCGAAAACCAATACATCTAGAGCGAAAACAATGACTCTAACAGTCAACAAAGACCATGCAGATGACAAGCCACAACAAGTCGATCCACGAACCACATGCGGACTACTCCCAAAATCAAAAAAACATCGGACAAGCAAACACTTTCTAGCGACTAACATTGTCGGGCTGTCCCTCGCAGCAGCACTTACCAACTGGTTGATATTCTTCATCTTATTCCCATTGACAAGGCGACACAACACTTGGGAGATCAAAGGAGCGGCAATGAGGCCTTTGATCAGCTCGGTGAAGTCATGTAGGGTGTCCTCGCCCGCATTCACAATAGTGCAACCCTTTGCAACAGTCGGCACTTCGTTGGGGGTAGGAAAAGCAAGGCTGAAATTAGAGGCCACCTTGGCAAAAGGAGGCCATTGCCCGGACCAATGCAAGTTTCCCAACAGACTCCACGGGAGCAACAAAACCCCGAAGGCAACAACCAGCATTATCGCCAACCTCCTCGATACCTTGGTCCATATCTTTTGCTAGTTGCGGCACTTTTGCCGCAAGCGTCGACACCTCCACACCATTGGACCCCTTGCAGCGCCAACCCAGCATTATCGCCATCCTCTCGTCACGTAAGGATCCATCTGACAAAATCGGCTTTCGTAGTAGATTCAAGGGGGTCATAATGTGATGGTTTTGATAGTCAATGTAGTAGATCGGTCAAAGAAAATTGGTACAAAATGAAGTGTCTCGGCTCATATTTCGAGTGGTTAAATACACAATATTTGTCACTTTATACACTACCATACCATATTCGCCTATATCTTTTTTTTTTTGCCAGATATATTCGCCTATATCTAAGCTATCTCATATACTTTCCCCTCGCTGTTATGCACCCACTTATTTGTAGACATGTTAAACCTCACTTATCTTGCTCCTGCCAGGGGTGCATGAGTAGACATCATTTTTTTTACAAAAGGAGGATATACCCCGGTCTCTGCATCTGGACGATGCATACAGCCATATTATCAATTATTTACAAAGACCATACAAGGTGATACATCAATATGCCTGAATCCATCAACTTGGCAACACTGTTACTACTCCTATCCCATTGATGAAGGTGTGCCGAATGTCCGAGCCTAATAGCAAAAAGACATCGCATCAAAAACTAACATCTAAAGTTAGGTGTCCCATCCAAGCCACTACCTGGAATGAGTCCCACATCGGTCTGACACACTCCCAGTGAGCACCGCACGCTGCAAGGACTGACACCTTCATCTTCCATCGGTACATCCTCAGAGCACTGATGCATCGACCTTGCCAAGCCTCTCTACCATCAATTCCACCATGACGCCAGACAGCTTCCTCCTCCTGCGCGAGTCCATCTCTGTGCATCAGACGCCGAGTCTCCATAGCGCCACGCCGCCGAGATCAGTGACCATCAATGTGTAAAATGAAGCACCGCTCCACCAAAGACCCCGTCCTCCGGTCCCTCGAGCCCGTGTGCACCTCCAAGAATGACGCCCCCAAGGGGGAAACGACACCAGAGAGCCGTCGTCATCCAATCTATTGATCTAGAGTTTCCCCCGGAGGTAGCAAAGAGTGGCCTCACTACTAGCGAAAACCTTAGAGACAGAGGTATAGCAGTAGCGTGTGTCAAAAAAGCGCGCTACAAATATGGTTATAGCAGTAGCGCGTGTGCAGGAAAAAGTGCCACTACTACAATTCCCACACTATTCCCGGTAGGCTAGGAATAGTAGTAGCGTTTCTACGGGAAGCACACTACTGCTAAATGCCTTGTAGCAACGCATTTCTTTTGTAGAGCCCTACTGCTAAGAAATAGAAAAATAAATAGAAAAATAAGTAGAAAAGTAAATGAAAATGAAAGAAATAGAAAAAAGAGAAATGAAAAAAAGAAAATGTAAAGAAAAACAAAAGAAAAAGAAAATTAAAACAGAAAGGCGTAGCTGTAGCGCGTTTTGGTGGGAACGGCTATAGCTAACTTAGCTATAGCGCGTCTTGCCAAAACGCGCTATGACTATTTTGACTTAACCCCAGCCGCGTGAGCTCAAAATTTCGCTAAGTCCTTTACCTCTCCCCCTGTCCCCCAACTCCTCCATCGCCGGCGTCGATCTCCCTACCACCTTCGACCACACCGTCCTCGCCCGGGGCCGTCGTCGACCTCACTGTCACCTCCCTCGAGCTCACCGCCGTCGCCCTCGACCTCACCACCGCCGCCCTCAATCTCACCGCTGCCGCCCGAGCCCGCCCAGGACCTCCGCCGCCCGAGCCCGAGCCTGCCCTCGCCGCCGACCGTAAGGCTCTGCCTCTCCTCTCCTCTCCCCTACCCTCCTCTCTCTCTGCTAGGGCAATTCATATGTTGCTGCTGTGTTGATGTTCATATGAACCCTAGGTGTTCATATGAACCCTAGATTTGTTTAGGGCAGTAGGCATTTTTAAGAAGTTAGGAAAAATGATTAGTAATTTTTAGTTAGGGAAGTAGGTTAGGTAACTAAGTAGTGGTACTGTTAATTTGGTTAACTAAGCATTTAGCATTTAGGTTAGGGCAGTAGTGGTACTGTTAATTACATGTTTTTAGTTAGGGAAGTAGGTTAGGTAACTAAGTAGATATTAATTAGGTTAGGTAACTAAGTAGATGTTAATTTAGGTTAATTTGGTTAACTAACTAGGTTAGGTAACTAAGAACATGAAAATTAGGTTAGGGCAGTAGTGGTACCAGTAGATGTTAATTAGATGGTTTTTAGTTAGGGAAGTAGGGTTTTACTAAGTTAATTAGGTGAAGTTAACTAAATATATTATAGGGTTGTATATATAGTTGCTTAAGTACTTATATATTTGTTCGGCACCCAATGTATATTTCTTGAAGTGTGAAACATTGAAGTGGTCATGATATATGAAAATTCCTCGATTATGCCCAAGTAGCCTTTTGTTGTTTCCAGGGAATGAAGCCGAGTGGCCTAAGTTTTGCCGGAATGTTGATTCATTTCCGTTCCGGCAAATTTCAGGTGCTCGATTTGTCCACTTTTTAGCATAGGTCATGCCAAAAAAAATCGTGAATTTCGGGATGACTTGTTCTACAAACTAGGACATGTCGAGTGCCCGGGATTTGCCGCACCGGGAAGGAATCAATGTTCCTGCAAAACATAGGCCTTTTTATGTCATTATTCATTTTATTAGGTCTAGAATTAATTGATTAGATTTAATCGTAGGAAACATGGTTAGCAACGATGAAGGGCAGGGTTCTGGTGATTGCAACGACGTCTACCTGGTGGCAGACGAATATTTGAACCTTGCCAACGATCAATGGTTGTTCTTGCTGGGCCCACCTGTCTCATCCGAGACCGACATCGAGACCGGTGCCGAGACTGGAGTTGATGCCCAGACCGGCACCGAGACCGGCACCGAGACTGGCAAAGCCTTAGAACTGAAACCGAATAGGAGATGTCGACGCCCAAACCAGCTCCTCACTACCAGACAAGTGGTCATGGAGGTGGACGACGGCAATTTTGAGCCAAAACTGCCCGAGGAAGCGCACTCCTGCTACGACAATCAAATATGCTGCATCGTATGGGCGTGCGCCACCATTAATGATGCGAAACTAAAGAAGATACCAAATATGAAGCAGTCCCTCCTAACCCTGTGCACCAGATATTCTTGTTCCCGGGCCGGATGAAATCCAATATCCTGATCCACAGAAAGACTCGGCAATGAAGAAGATAAACAAACGCGCCATGACCAAGTTTAGCGACGCGTTGGCCGCCTGGAAAGTAAGGGTGAAAGCAAGGATCATCGACAAAAAGGAACCCTTCTTCGAGATTGTAAAGGACAATCCGACAATCACGAAAGAGCAGATTCAAATATTCAAGGCGGCTTGCGATGCCGAAGATGCCAAAGAAAAGTCGAAGTACATGAAGCGGCTTCAAAAGAGGAACATGGGGCGCATGTCGGAAGCCGTGGTTACACGGGGAAGAGGTGTTGGAAATATGCCCTAGAGGCAATAATAAATTAGTTCTTATTATTATATTTCCTTGTTCATGATAATCGTTTATTATCCATGCTATAATTGTATTGATAGGAAACTCAGATACATGTGTGGGTACATAGACAACACCATGTCCCTAGTAAGCCTCTAATTGACTAGCTCGTTGATCAGGTTACGGTTTCCTGACCATGGACATTAGATGTCGTTGATAACGGGATCACATCATTAGGAGAATGATGTGATGGACAAGACCCAATCCTAAGCCTAGCACAAAGATCGTGTAGTTCATATGCTAAAGCTTTTCTAATGTCAAGTATCATTTCCTTAGACCATGAGATTGTGCAACTCCCGGATACCGTAGGAATGCTTTGGGTGTACCAAACATCACAACGTAACTGGGTGGCTATAAAGGTGCACTACGGGTATCTCCAAAAGTATTTGTTGGGTTGGCACGAATCGAGACTGGGATTTGTCACTCCGTGTAAACGGAGAGGTATCTCTAGGCCCACTCGATAGGACATCATCATAATGTGCACAATGTGACCAAGGGGTTGATCACGGGATGATGTGTTACGGAACGAGTAAAGAGACTTACCGGTAACGATATTGAACAAGGTATCGACATACCGACGATCGAATCTCGGGCAAGTACAATACCGCTAGACAAAGGGAATTGTATACGGGATTGATTGAATCCTCGACATCGTGGTTCATCCGATGAGATCATCATGGAACATGTGGGAGCCAACATGGGTATCCATATCCCGCTGTTGGTTATTGACCGGAGAACGTCTCGGTCATGTCTGCATCGTTCCCGAACCCGTAGGGTCTACACACTTAAGGTTCGATGATGCTAGGGTTATAAGGAATAGATATACGTGGTTACCGAATCTTGTTAGGAGTCCCGGATGAGATCCCGGACGTCACGAGGAGTTCCGGAATGGTCCGGAGGTAAAGATTTATATATGGGAAGTCCTGTTTTGGTCACCGGAAAAGTTTTCGGTGTTATCGGTAATGTACCGGGACCACCGGGAGGGTCCCGGAGGTCCATCAAGTGGGGCCACCGGCCCCAGAAGGTAGCATGGGCCAAGTGTGGGAGGGCACCAGCCCCAGGTGGGCTGGTGCGCCCCCCTCCCCACAAGGGCCCAAGGCGCCAAGGGTTTGGGGAGGGGGCGCCTCCACCTTACTTGGGGGGCAAGTTTCCCCCTCTCCCCCCTTGGCCGCCACCCTAGATGGGTTTGGGGTTGCCGCACCCCTTGGGGTGGGAACCCTAGAGGGGGTGCAGCCCCCTCCGTCTCCCCTATATATACTTGAGGACTTTGGGGCTGCCAACACATGAGTTTTGACCTCTCCCTGGCGCAACCCTACCTCTCTCCCTCCTCCTCTCCTGCGGTGCTTGGCGAAGCCCTGCAGGATTGCCACGCTCCTCCATCACCACCACGCCGTTGTGCTGCTGCTGGATGGAGTCTTCCTCAACCTCTCCCTCTCTCCTTGCTGGATCAAGGCATGGGAGACGTCACCGGGATGTACGTGTGTTGAACGCGGAGGTGCCGTCCGTTCGGCACTAGGATCTCCGGTGATTTGGATCACGACGAGTACGACTCCTTCAACCCTGTTCTCTTGAACGCTTCCGCTTTGCAATCTACAAGGGTATGTAGATGCACTCTCCTTCCCCTCGTTGCTGGTTTCTCTATAGATAGATCTTGGTGATTCGTAGGAAATTTTTTGAATTTCTGCTACGTTCCCCAACAGTGGCATCATGAGCTAGGTCTATTGCGTAGATTCTTTGCACGAGTAGAACACAAAGTAGTTGTGGGCGTTGATTTTGTTCAATATGCTTACCGTTACTAGTCCAATCTTGATTCAGCGGCATTGTGGGATGAAGCGGCCCGGACCGACCTTACACGTACACTTACGTGAGACAGGTTCCACCGATTGACACCACTTGTTGCATAAGGTGGCTAGCGGGTTCCAGTCTCTCCCACTTTAGTCGTATCAGATTCGATGAAAAGGGTCCTTATGAAGGGTAAATAGCAATTGGCATATCACGTTGTGGTTTTTGCGTAGGTAAGAAACGTTCTTGCTAGAAACCCATAGCAACCACGTAAAACATGCAAACAACAATTAGAGGACGTCTAACTTGTTTTTGCAAGGTATGCTATGTGATGTGATATGGCCAAAAAGAATGTGATGAATGATATGTGATGTATGAGATTGATCATGTTCTTGTAATAGGAATCACGACTTGCATGTCGATGAGTATGACAACTGGCAGGAGCCATAGGAGTTGTCTTAATTTATTGTATGACCTGCGTGTCATTGAACAACGCCATGTAATTACTTTACTTTATTGCTAACCGGTAGCCATAGTAGTAGAAGTAATAGTTGGCGAGACAACTTCATGAAGACACGATGATGGAGATCATGGTGTCATGCCGGTGACGATGATGATCATGGAGCCCCGAAGATGGAGATCAAAAGGAGCAAAATGATATTGGCCATATCATGTCACTATTTGATTGCATGTGATGTTTATAATGTTTATGCATCTTATTTGCTTAGAATGACGGTAGTAAATAAGATGATCCCTCATTAAAATTTCAAGAAAGTGTTCCCCCTAATTGTGCACCGTTGCTAAAGTTCATCATTTCGAAGCACCACGTGATGATCGGGTGTGATAGATTCTAACATTCACATACAACGGGTGTAAGCCAGATTTACACATGCGAAACACTTAGGTTAACTTGACGATCCTAGCATGTACAGACATGGCCTCGGAACACAAGAGACCGAAAGGTCGAGCATGAGTCGTATAGTAGATACGATCAACATGAAGATGTTCACCGATGATGACTAGTCCGTCTCACGTGATGATCGGACACGGCCTAGTTGACTCGGATCATGTAATCACTTAGATGACTAGAGGGATGTCTATCTGAGTGGGAGTTCATAAGATGAACTTAATTATCCTGAACATAGTCAAAAACCCTTTGCAAATTATGTCATAGCTCGCGCTTAAGTTCTACTGTTTTAGATATGCTCCTAGAGAAAATATAGTTGAAAGTTGAAAGTAGCAATTATGTAGACAGTAGAAGGCTTATGTCCCTAATGCACCGCTAGGTGTGCTAGACCTCAAACATGGTCTGTGGATGTTGTGAACATCTGACATGCACGTTTTGATAACTACATGATAGTTTGGTAATGTTAATGGTTTAGAGTTGAGGCACCAAAGACGATTTTGAAATGTCGCAGAACATATGAGATGTTCCAAGAGCTGAAATTGGGATTTCAGGCTCGTGCCCACGTCAAGAGGTATGAGACCTTTGACGAGTTTTCTAGCCTACAAACTAAGGGAGAAGATCTCAATCGTTGAGCTTGTACTCAGATTGTTTGGGTACAACAATCACTTGAATCGAGTGGGAGTTGATCTTCTAGATGAGATAGTGATGTTTCTCCAAAAACATTGCCACCAAGCTACTAAAGCTTCGTGATGAACTATAACATAACAAGGATAGATATGATGATCCTTGAGCTATTTGCCATGTTCGACACTGCGAATGTAGAAATCAAGAAGGAGCATCAATTGTTGATGGTTAGTGAAACCACTAAGTTTCAAGACGGGCTAGGGCAAGAAGGGGTACTTCATGAAACGGCAAACCAGTTGCTGCTCCAGTGAAGAAACCCAAGGTTGAACCCAAACCCGAGACTAAGTGCTTCTGTAATGAGAGGAACGGACACTGAAGCAGAACCACCCTAGATACTTGGTAGATAAGAAGGCAGGCAAGGTCGATAGAAGTATATTGGATATACATTACGTTAATGTGTACTTTGCTAGTACTCCTAGTAGCACCAGGGTATTAGATACATGTTCGGTTGCTAAGTGTTAGTAACTCGAAATAAAAGCTACGGAATAAACGGAGACTAGCTAAAGGTGAGCTGACGATATGTGTTGGAAGTGTTTCCAAGGTTGATGTGATCAAGCATCGCACACTCCCTCTACCATCGAGATTTGGTGTTTGCGTTGAGCATAGACATGATTGGATTATGTCTATCGCAATATGATTATTCATTTAAGGAGAATAATGGTTACTCTATTTTATTTGAATAATACCTTCAATGGTCTTACACCTAAAAGAATGGTTTATTGAATCTCGATCGTAGTGATACACATTTTCATGCCAAAAGATATAAGATAGTAATGATAGTACCACTTACTTGTGGCACTGCCATGTAAGTCATATTGGTATAAAACGCATGAAGAAGCTCCATGTTGATGGATCTTTGGACTCACTCATTTTTGAAAAGTTTGAGACATGCGAACCATGTCTATTGGTGTATACGCATGAAGAAAATCCATGCAGATGGATCGTTTGGACTCACTTGATTTTGAATCACTTGAGATATGCAAATTATACCACATGGGCAAGATGACTGAAAAGCCTCGTTTTCAGTAAGATGGAACAAGATAGTAACTTGTTGAAAGTAATGCATTTTGATGTGTGCAGTCCAATGAGTGCTGAGGCATGCAGTGAATATCGTTATGTTCTTACTTCACAGATGATTTGAGTAGATGTTGAGTATATTTACTTGATGAAACACAAGTCTGAATTATTGAAAGGTTCAAGTAATTTCAGAGTGAAGTTAAAGATCATCGTGATAAGAGGATAGAATGTCTATGATATGATCATAGAGATGAGTATCTGAGTTACGAGCTTTGGCATGTAATTAAGACATTGTGAAAATTGTTTCACAATTAATACTGCCTGGAACACCATAGTGTGATGGTGTGTCCGAACATCATAGTTGCACCCTATTGGATATGGTACGTACCATGATGTGTCTTATCGAATTACCACTGTCACTCATGGGTTAGACATTAGAGACAACCGCACTCACTTTAATAGGGCACCACATAATTCCGTTGAGACGACACCGTTTGAACTATGGTTTGGAGAAGCCTAAGTTGTCATTTCTTAAAAGTTTGGGGCTGCAACGCTTATATGAAAAAGTTTCATCGTGATAAGCTCGAACCCAAAACGGATAAATACATCTTCATAGGATACCCAAAATGGTTGGGTATACCTCCTATCTCAGATCCGGAAGCAAAAGTAATTGTTTCTGGAAACGGGTCCTTTCTCGAGGAAAAGTTTCTCTCGAAAGAATTGAGTGGGAGGATGGTGGAGACTTGATGAGGTTAATGATCCATCACTTCAACCAGTGTGTAGCAGGGCACAGGAAGTTTTTCATGTGAGACCTACACCAATTGAAGTGGAAGCTGATGATAGTGATCATGATGCTTTGGATCAAGTCACTACCGAACCTCGTAGGTCGACAAGGACACGTACTACTTCAGAGTGGTACGCAACCCTGTCTTAGAGGTCATGTTGTTGGACAACAATGAACCTACGAGCTATGGAGAAGCGATGGTGGGCCCGGATTCCAACAAATGGCTTGAGGCCATAAAATCCGAGAGAGGATCCATGTATGAAAACAAAGTGTAGACTTTGGAGGAACTACTTGATGGTCGTAAGGCTGTTGGGTACAGATGGATTTTAAAAGAAAGACAGACAATGATGGTAAGTATTACCATTAAGAAAGCTCGACTTGTCGTTAAGATGTTTTTCGACAAGTTCAAGGAGTTGACTACGATGAGACTTTCTCACTCGTAGCGATGCTAAGAATCTGTTGGGATTATATTAGCAATTACTGCATGATTTATGAAATCTTGCAGATAGGATGTCAAAACATTGTTTCCTCGACGTTATACTTGAGGAAAGGTTGTATGTGATACAACCAGAAGGTTTTGTCAATCCTGAAAGACGCTAATAAGTATGCAAAGCTCCACCAATCCTTCTTAGGACCGGAGTAAGCATCTCGGAGTTGGAATGTACGCTTTGATGAGATAATTAAAGATTTTGGGTTTATACAAAGTTTATGAGAAACTTGTATTTCCAAAGAAGTGAGTGGGAGCACTATAGAATTTCTGATGAGTATATGTTGTTGACATATTGTTGATCAGAAATGATGTAGAATTTCTGGAAAGCATATAGGGTTACTTGAAAAGTGTTTTTCAATGGAAAACCTGGATTAGGCTACTTGAACAATAAGCCTCAAGATCTATAAGATAGATCAAAATGCTTAATAGTACTTTCAAATGAGCACATACCTTGACATGATCTTGAAGGTGTTCAAGATGGATCAGTCAAAGAAGGAGTTCTTGCCTGAGTTGTAAGGTATGAAGTTAAGAGTTAAAGCTCGACCACGGCAGAAGAGAGACAAAGGACGAAGGTCGTCCCCTATGCTTCAGACGTAGGCTCTGTAGTATGCTATGCTGTGTACCGCACCGGAAGTGTGCCTTGCCATGAGTCAGTCAAGGGGTACAAGAATGATCCAGGAATGGGGATCATTGGATAGCGGTCAAAAAATTGTCCTTGGAGTAAATAAGGACATGTTTCTCGATTATGGAGGTGATAAAGAGTTCGGCATAAAGGGTTACGTCGATGCAAGCTTTAACACCTATCCGAGTGACTTTGAGTAGCAAACCGGATACGTATAGTGGAGCAACCATTTGGAATAGCTCTAAGTGGAGCGTGGAAGCAGCATTTACAATATGACCTAGAGATTTGCGAAGTACATACAGATCTGAATGTTGCAGACCCGTTGACTAAAACCTCTCTCACAAGCAAAACATGATCAAACCCCAGAACTCATTGAGTCTTAATCACATGATGATGTGAACTAGTTTAGTGACACTAGTAAACTCTTTGGATGTAGGTCACATGACGATGTGACCTGTGAGTGTTAATCACATGGCGATGTGAACTAGATTATTGACTCTAGTGCAAGTGGGAGACTGTTGGAAATATGCCCTAGAGGCAATAATAAATTAGTTATTATTATTATATTTCCTTGTTCATGATAATCATTTATTATCCATGCTATAATTGTATTGATAGGAAACTCAGATACATGTGTGGGTACATAGACAACACCATGTCCCTAGTAAGCCTCTAATTGACTAGCTCGTTGATCAATAGATGGTTATGGTTTCCTGACCATGGACATTGGATGTCGTTGATAACGGGATCACATCATTAGGAGAATGATGTGATGGACAAGACCCAATCCTAAGCCTAGCACAAAGATCGTGTAGTTCGTATGCTAAAGCTTTTCTAATGTCAAGTATCATTTCCTTAGACCATGAGATTGTGCAACTCCCGGATACCGTAGGAATGCTTTGGGTGTACCAAACGTCACAGCGTAACTGGGTGGCTATAAAGGTGCACTACGGGTATCTCCGAAAGTGTTTGTTGGGTTGGCACGAATCGAGACTGGGATTTGTCACTCCATGTAAACGTAGAGGTATCTCTGGGCCCACTCTGTAGGACATCATCATAATGTGCACAATGTGACCAAGGGGTTGATCACGGGATGATGTGTTACAGAACGAGTGAAGAGACTTGCCGGTAACGAGATTGAACAAGGTATCGGCATACCGACGATCGAATCTCGGGCAAGTACAATACCGCTAGACAAAGGGAATTGTATACGGGATTGATTGAATCCTCGACATCGTGGTTCATCCGATGAGATCATCGTGGAACATGTGGAGCCAACATGGGTATCCAGATCCCGCTGTTGGTTATTGACCGGAGAACGTCTTGGTCATGTTTGCATGGTTCCCGAACCCGTAGGGTCTACACACTTAAGGTTCGATGACGCTAGGGTTATAAGGAATAGATATACGTGGTTACCGAATGTTGTTCGGAGTCCCGGATAAGATCCCGGATGTCACGAGGAGTTCTAGAATGGTCCGGAGGTAAAGATTTATATATGGGAAGTCATGTTTTGGTCACCGGAAAAGTTTCGGGTGTTATCGGTAATGTACCGGGACCACTGGGAGGGTCCCGGGGGTCCACCAAGTGGGGCCACCGGCCCCAGAGGGTAGCATGGGCCAAGTGTGGGAGGGGACCAGCCCCAGGTGGGCTGGTGCGCCCCCCACAAGGGCCCAAGGCGCCTAGGGTTTGGGGAGGGGACGCCTCCACCTTACTTGGGGGGCAAGTTTCCCCCTCTCCCCCCCTTGGCCGCCACCCTAGATAGGTTTGGGGCTGCCGCACCCCTTGGGGTGGGAACCCTAGAGGGGGCGCAGCCCCCTCCCTCTCCCCTATATATACTTGAGGACTTTGGGGCTTCCAACACATGAGTTTCGACCTCTCCCTGGCGCAGCCCTACCTCTCTCCCTCCTCCTCTCCCACGGTGCTTGGCGAAGCCCTGCAGGATTGCCACGCTCCTCCATCACCACCACGCCATTGTGCTGCTGCTGGACGGAGTCTTCCTCAACCTCTCCCTCTCTCCTTGCTGGATCAAGGCATGGGAGACGTCACCGGGCTGTACGTGTGTTGAACGCGGAGGTGCCGTCCGTTTGGCACTAGGATCATCGGTGATTTGGATCACAACGAGTACGACTCCTTCAACCCGGTTCTCTTGAACGCTTCCGCTTTGCGATCTACAAGGGTATGTAGATGCACTCTCCTTTCCCTCGTTGTTGGTTTCTCCATAGATAGATGTTGGTGATTCGTAGGAAATTTGTTGAATTTCTGCTATGTTCCCCAACAAGAGGTCCATATGGGCCAAGGAGGATGCGCAACGCGAAAGTCTAGGCATCCCAGACCCCTTGGAGGATTTCACAGTCCTGCAGGAGCATGATGTCCTCAGGGCCCGGTACCGTTGGGACCCAGTCAAGAAAGTTTTCGAGACGGACCCGGTCACGACGGAGTTCACGAGACTGCTGGTAATTTTAGTTTCTGATCAATTCGAGTGCACGTTTAGTCATATTTGTAAACGATCCGAGTTCCTTTTGCAGAGAGAGCATCACAAGAATGCGGCCAAAAGCAACTCATCGTCTAAGGAGTTGGCAAGGCCCAAGTGGGACACCCCATTCAACCGAGCGTTGGACATATTGAAACGACTCCCAGTGGACACTCGGTCGTCGTATGGACGGGTGCACGATGTCGGAGACAGCGCCACGTGGAAGAAGTACTATGGCAAGACCAGGGAGGAGAGAAAGGAAAGACGAAGGTTAACTGAAGAAAACATCGGCAAGAAGGTTGAGATTGCGGTTGAGAAGAATTCAGATAAGACAGTCGCAACAGTGGTAGCTGTTGTATAACGGGATCTGTCAGTCTTGGTTCCAGCTATCGTCAGTTGGAGCAGGAGAAATCCAGAAAAAGATGCAGCGGACTTTCCCCTTGCCGACTTCTTCGGGAGCAGCTTGACTACCATTGCACCAGCACCTGCTCCTGCACCGGCTTTCGCACCTGCTCATAGCAGCCCATCCTCCATCTCGGACGTGCTCGGCGGTGCTTCATCTTTGGCTGAGCTCGACGCCCTGATGGTACCTGTCACACCGGCACTCTTCAATAAATGTATAATCTCCCGTTTTCATTGCCTTTCAGATGTCTCTCGTCGCAGACATGTCTTTGCAAGCTGACGCCCCGTGCACCATATTGTATGACCTCAACAGCTAGAAGGTGGATAATAAGCCGAAGAAACAATTGTTCCACAGCCGGTCGATCCCCCCTAATGTATTCAAGGTTTCTGTGGCCAGTGTCAAACCGGGACACGAGAATTTGGCTCCTCCGGTACTAGGGGAGATGATGACGAGACCCCGCGGCGGCTTGGCGATTGCAATATGTGGGTCCTGTTGTGGCCAAAGAGTCTGCTTCCTCTGGAGGCGTCCGGTAGCACACCCATGACCACGCAGCCTCCGCAAGGTATGAACATCAGCACCCCACCTATCCAATTAGTGCGCATGTCGTGTTGGGTGATAGCAGACGGGGTGAGGAAGAGGCTCCATTAGTCGCCGATCACGTCGCCATAGATGAGGATGAGGATGAGGATGACACTCAACAGCATCTCAATACGGGCACCATTGATGATGGAGGATTGATAGCTCAGCAGTATGAGTACTCAGGGTTTGAGCGTCATGAGTCGGTGCCTGAATTTCCGCCTCCGGAGCCTGAACGTATTATAGACGACCTTCCACCAAAGAAGCATAGGAAGAGAGCGAGGAAAGGCAACAATAAAGCTGCTGCTATGATCCAGCCGCCTCCGCAGCCTCAGGTTCAAGACCGTATACCGGTCCGTGGTGCGGCGAAATACCATATCGCCGGTGAATCAATCCTACCTAAGGCATCGGTAGATGCCATACACGGTGATCTAAGGATACTTCATGAAGATGTGCTGCGGAGCGGGAAAAGCCTAATCGCCTCAGAAAATCTGGATACCCACTCTACGTGGTTAACGTGCCGCGACAAAGGTTGTACGTCGACACATTCCCCACGCAGAAGTTCTTCCTTCGATTCGATTACATCTTCGACATGTTTCACTTGAAGAAACTGGATTTTACGTTTGTCCGCTTTTATGCCTTGTACATGAACTACATCATCGGGATTGAGCAGATACCTTATATCTGTGTCGCTGACCCATACTTCATGCACGAGAGCTTCTTAGCAGTCTGCGCAGAGCACCGTGAATACGCGAGGGACTACCTCGTCAATTTCATGGTTGCCAATAAGGACAAGGAGACAATTCTCGTGCCTTATCATCCCCTGTAAGTCATCCGCACGGATATCCTTCCCTTGATTTCAATCATTCATTTGCACCGTGGAGGCTAATTAATTTGAGGTGTTCCTATTTTGCGCAGCCACGGGCGCGCCCTCCTCATCATCCTTTACCATCGATACTCCCACACTCTTTACTTGGACTCGTCAAAGAACATGAACAAAAATGATTACACCCACATCAAGTATGTTCTCGACAGTGCTATCTTTTTCTACGGCGTACGGGGTGGAGAGATCAAGATTAAGAACACTAGGAATGGTAGGGCCGCCTTTGGCCATAAGACCGACTTCTGCTGCATCCAGCAACCGAGTGATAGTCTTAATGATGAATTCTATGTCATACACCAGATGCGGGAGTACAGACGGGATCGGCAGAACCTTCGCATGTCACCTATAGCCGGGGATGCCCGTATTCTGCAATGGGCAAGGAACATAGGAGATACCGACGATCATCGACTTCGAGCTGAGTTCTATCGCATCCAGCATGAACTTCCCCAAATCATCATGAAGGAGGTCCTCGAAAAAACAGGGTTGTTCTACGAGGAAGGGGAAATGTCACGGAAAGACGTCCGAACACACGTAGCGGCTTAGCGTCTCGACATGAAGCCTTTCACTAAGCTCGGGGACTATCTCCTTGACTTGGATAGATGGCACGACATGCTTGAGTGATTGTCGATATATGACAATGTGTCCGTTTAGTTCATACTTTCTGTATGAAGAAACTTTGAGTTATGCACGACGAAACTTTATTTGTGATGTAATTAAACCGTCCTCCTCGACTAGCGAAGATCACTCTAGTTAGGTCATTTTGGGTACGATGAACTTTGTTATTTATACTTATGATATGTTGCTTCTATTTTTGCCAAGTCTGTCTCTTTGTGTTGCTCAACTATATATGTTGCATATCATCGACTCATGTGACGATGCAGGTGCATAGATCATCGATGGCGAAGAAGTGCTACACCAGGATTATACGATAAGTGGCCGGAGTGCCAGGCCCAGGTGCACCGGTTTCCGGTTTCCGAGCGACAGCCAGTAGTTAGTTTAGGTTCACTCTAGTGCGAGAGAGGGGTACGAACTCATGTACTGCATAGTTTCGCTCTCACTCATAGTGATAGCTCTTCTCGCGTATATCATTGTTTAGATAGATGATGATGTAGTTGCAAGTAATCGAGACTTGTATCGCTATTTTCGAGATGATGACGAGAGACCACTTTGTGTTGGATGATGATATGATGATGCCATGATTTGATTTTATGATTACATTTGTATGTGTATGATATGCTAAAGATTACTGTATAAAGCCTATTCAAATACAAAACAAATATGCAGGAAAAAAAACTAAGAGTAGCAATGGGAGAAAAGTTAGCAGCAGCGCGCACTGACCAGTAGCGCGCCCTAGATAAAAGCGCTGTAGATATTAGTAGTAGCGCTCTGCTGAAAAGTTCGCTGCTAATAGACATGTATAGCAGTAGCACGGTCCAGCACGCGCTACTGATACACGTTAGCTGTAGTGCCCTATCAGTAGCGCAGGTGCCCGCGCTATTGATAGACCTAATACGCGCGCTACTGCTAGGCTTTTCTCTAGTAGTGCCTTGAACTTCTCCACGGTGATGCCTTCAGGAAGGGAACGACGCATAGTCAATAGCAGGTTTTCACCCAGATCTGTTCGAAGACCTCCATCTCTCGTGCACGGGCCGCCGCCATCCCTGTCGGGATCTGGATGATCCAGGTGGTCGCTGCCAGATCACAGCAAGGAGAAGTCCTCCCACCGAGACCCGCCGGCCGAGCAGGGCAGGTCAAGACCGCGCCCGCAGGACCAGATCCACGATGGATCCGTGCCCGCGCCACCGCCCCAGAGCCAGCCCCACGCGCAAGCCGCCACGGCCTAGCCGCCCGCTCGCGTCGCCGCGCCGCCCGACGCGCCCTTGCCGCATCAACACCAAGAACCCGCCACGCCGCCGCATCCCGGGCTACAGCCGCACACCGGGATGAGAAGAAGGGCCCCGCCGCGGCCGACGCGCACCAGGCTTCGCCCGGCGGCGCCTTCTGGCGACGGCAGGGGAGGGGATGGTGTAGGAGGCGGGCGCGGGGTGGAGGCTAGGGTTCCCCCGCCGCCGCCCGCGAGAGCGACACGAGGAACTAGAGCGGCGCGTGAGTAGACATCGTAGAAACACCAATATCTATAACATATATGATACGTGTAGCCATCTTGCTATATGTTTCTTGATAATTTCTAGCTGTAACTGACATCTCTCTTATCTCACTTGGATTCTTCCACCTCTGTAGATTCCAACTCTCAGGTGACACTTCTCATGGTGAATCCTTCACCAACGGAAATATTCAGTGATTGCAATCACTCGGGACAACGAACTTGCCTATGTGGTTTGTCCTTGGGCGTGCCAAAGCTGTGGCCCGACAGGACCCCTAGATTAGAGCAACGTGCTAATCTACTATTTTGAAATAGATGATTTTCATTAACTGTAGTTCTCTTAGCATGCCGTCTTTCACCTCATCAATTGTGCCATATCAGCATCCAGCAACGCTATTTTAAAGCCCCATGCAAATTATATCATTTTCATCATACATAATTCCTCTGAAATAAATCTGTAGATTCCCACTGCAACGTGCAAAGAAATCACCCAGTTAATCATGTTCTACTGGACTAGCAGGCCTTCTGCATCCCTATTTGTCCTGATAGACGTGGTCGTAGCTGCCTGGCGTCTACTGCATGGGGAAAATATCTGGTGCACCGAAACTTGTGGTGCTATCGGTGCACCAAACTCACATTGTGCTTTTAAAATATTTAAAAAATTCTGAAAAAAATTAGCACACTCGCACAATATCAATGTAGATTGTCACGAAATTTCAAGTCAAAATTCGAAACATAACTCAAAAACAAAAATGACAAAATTCAACACTGAATAGTACATAACATATCTTGAGTGTTAGATTTGGCCCATTATCATACTGATGTCGAATTTATCATTTTTGTATCTCAAGAAAATATTTCGAATTTTTATACGAATTTTTTGACATCATACATTGATGTTGTGTTAACATGCTAGAATTTTTTCCTTTTTTTAAATATTCTATGGCATCCGGTGCACCGGTAGCACCACAAGTCCAAGTGCACCAGATACATTCCCCTACTGCATGCTAGACCTTATGGTTGAGCACCTGGTTATGTTTCCCTAAAAAAACACTTGGCCATGTGGTATAACAATTCCACTCTTTATGTCTCAACGACCGCTCCGGTAAGCTAATCAACCATCTTTGTGTGCCTCGTCTAACAAAATTCGAACAACATGTCCATTTGAATAGTGCACTTGATCTGGTAACGATTTCGAGACCTCTTATTCCATGCTCAACGCATTGAATAGTCATTTTTAGGGCAACACGTCGAATAGTCGAGGTAAGACGCCCATGGTGCGCCCCGTGGGCCGGCCAGCCACATGTTTAGGCCGATTATTTTCCAGTTGTTTGAGAGGTTGGTCACAGTGTCACACCGTCATGGTAGCTATGAGCGAGACCTACGCTTGTTTTGAGCCGGTATTATTTTTTTGCATTTTTTTCTATTCACAGTTTTAAAAATTAATCAAATTAAAAATAGGAAAATATTATATTGTGGAGAACAACAAACAAATGTACAAGTATTTAAAATATATTTTCCGGACAAAAAGCATATATTAAAAAATATTCATCTCATATTTTTAGAATATTCATACACTCTATTAAAGCTTATGTATTTTAATAATGTTATTAAAATTTAAAATGTTCATGAATTTTCGAAAGTTTTTAAATTTGTAAAATAATTAGAAAACAATTATAGAAAATTTGAAAACCATTATGAAATTTAAAATAATCCTATTTTTAAGTACTTTATTTATAAAATGTTCATGAAATTTTAAAACGTTCATGAGTTTTCTATAAAACTGTTATTGAATTGTTACTACCTAATGTGCAAATGTTATTGTGTATTCTTAAAACTCCAACACATAGTTATAAAATATTTGTCACGTATTTATAAGAAAGTGGTTATTACATATTTATATAAAAATGTGAATCAGGTATTTAAAAAAATTATGTCTATAAAACAAATGGAGAAATAAAAAGGGTAAAAAGGAATAAAAATAAAAAGGGTAAAAAGGAATAAAATAAAAATGGTAAATAAAAATGAAAGGAAAGACTAGAACGAAAAGAAAGAAAGGAACAAGAAAACAAAATCGGCCACACCCGCACAAGATTTCCTCTTTACCACGTCGAATTGTTTTTATTACATACTACAGACTTAATCACTCATACATACACACATATACTCACCCATATGAATGCACACACGCACACCAACCCTTATGAGCACCTTCGAGAGACTGAGCTTCATCTTAGATTGAGAAAGTCGCCACATACGCCTTCGTAGTCGACGGGAACGTCTGCCCCCACTGAATGCACATTGCGGGTATCCAAAAAATACAAGCATCAATGTCAAGTCTAGGATTTGAACTCTGGTAGGTTGAGGATACCCCTGTCCTCCTAACTATCCAAACAAAGATTGGTTCACGCATCGAACTGTTGCTGAATATGCACAGAGATACATCACGATATCTATTGGGCTGGCCCATTTAGGAGAAAACATACTGTACCACCTGGTTTTCGGAACATTCTTGAAGATTTTATGATTTTTCAAAATGTTCAAAAAATTGAAAAAAAATGATCTAAATCTTTTAAAATATTCAATAAAAATTAAAATGTTTCCTATTTCAGAGAATGGTCAAATGTTTCAAAAAACAAATTGTGTTAAAAATGGTTTGAACTTTCAAAAAAAATGTTTGATTTTTTCAGAAAAATCCAAAATTTAAAAGTGTTCTACTTATAAAAAAGTTCAACAAATGAAAAATAGTAATCACTTTTCAGATTTTGTTTTCATTTTTTTAAACTATTTGCGTTTCAAAAAATGTTAATGTTTTTAAAATTTTGTTCATAAACATTTTGAAAATTTTACATATTATTCAAAAAAACTCTTTTAGAAAAATCTCCTCGAAAACTCTTTGAAATATTAAATATTTTTCAGACATTTAAAATCGTTTTTTTCTCCAAAAATGTTCACCTTTTTGATAGTTTGTATTTTTTCAAACCAAGAATAAAAATTAAAAAAAGTAAGAAAAGGAAATGCTACCATGTCTAACCCAATATCAAGCTCGGTTGTGCATGATCTTGGTTGTGCCTTGAACAACAATGTTCTTGGGTTACTTGAGATCTGATTACACACCATGTGAACCAAATGCATAGTAAAAAAGAAATCAAATTATGAACCAAACACCTTCTAGATGAGTGGTCTATGTATGTAGCTGACTTTCAATAAAAAAAACGTATGTAGCTGACTTTTTTTTACTAAAAAGGTGTTAGAATTCCATGTTTATGTTACGGACTTGTATGCAACTTTGCAAGACAGTACTATATATGTTCGTCCATGCATGTAGCAAAGTCCAGCGGACGGTTTGATTGTACATCGTTCAGCAGTCGTTCATGCATTTGTCGTCCGCGCAGCAGTTCCGTACTATATATGTATACCTGCTTTACTCGGTGAGGGATACAACCATCAGGTATCCAAAAGCTTTCTAATGAGCTATCTAGATTCGCTTGACATTAAAGTACTCTGAAGAGGAGCAGATGAAGGGGAAACAGGTGATTTTTTATGAACATGTTATGCTGCCTCGTGAGAGAGCAGAACCAATGGCGAATGCTCTGTGGACGGTGTCAATGGAAGGCTGGGCAAAATTAAATACTGATGGATCATGGACTGCCGATGGTGGTGCAGGTGCTGGGATGATCCTTCGAGATAGCACGGGCCAGATCATCTATACATTATGTAGGGTGCTATTCTCATGTAGGAACGCCCTAGAAGCAGAGCTCAGTGCGTGTATGGAGGGATTATCAATAGCAAATTAGCAATTCAGAGAACAGAGCTACCTGTACATGTTGAGATGGATTCCTTGCAAGCTGTGAAGATGATAAATGATGAAGCCACTGATAGATCGGTCTTTGCCTCGCTGGTGGAAGAAATCAAGCATCTTCGCACTCTCCGTACAACTATTTTTACATATCCATCGTAGCCAGAATGTTGTTAGTGATTATTTGGCAAAATATGCCAGAACTGAGAATAGAACCGTAGTTTGGCTTAACTTTGGCATGTCAGAAGTTATTGATCTTTGTAGTACAGACCGTGACTCTATCACTTAAGTAATACAAAGGTTCAACCACACAAAAAAAACTACATAGGGTCGTTTCTTCCATTGTATGCCTCCATCTCTTATATATACATGATGCTCTTGCTCCTGCTTCATTCCCCTCCATCTTTTGTTTGATTACTCATTTACTCGTCTGCCATATCTCTATGAGTCTTGACACTAAGGCCTAGACAATGTCATGTGTCATCTTTTGTTAGATTGTAATTAACACCCGCGCTTCCTTCACTAATCAACATTAAGAAGACTGATGTGACCTGATGAAGTACACTAGTAGAAAAAGGGCCTAATGTTCAGTCCTTTAGTCCCGGTTTGTAAATGAACCGACACTAGTGTGACCATTGGTGCCGGTTTAAACGGCTATGCATTAGTGCCGGTTCATTTGTGACCTATAGTCCCGGTTTGTGTCACAAATCGGGACTAAAGGGGTGGTGGCAGGCTAGCGTTAGGCCGGGGCCCCATGAGCCCATTAGTCCCGATTTGTGACACAAACCGGGACTAAAGGGCCAACCTATAATCCCGGTTTCTATCACAAACCGGGACTAAAATGGTCTAACCTTTAGTCCCGGTTGGAGTGGAGACACAAACCGGGACTAAACGGCTATTTTCAAACTCTAACCCCTCCCCCACTCCCCCGCGCGTGTATCGCCATTTCAGTTTTGTAAAAAACAAAAAAATGATAAAAACTTCAAAAATTAAAATCCTGTGAGATGTAGTTATGTTACTGCATCTATATGTTAGGAGAATTTAAAAACTTAAATTTGGAAATGTTTTGCAAAAAAGTGTTATGAAAAAGTAAAACGACCATATTTTTTGCATACAGTGTAAAAAAACACATAATATATCAAAAAAAGCAGCACAAAAATCCGCAATCAATTTCGACCGCCGTAGGCCATTTTGCAAAATTTTAGAATCTTCAAATTCTGAAAGGAAAAAAATATGCTTAAATTTTAGTTTTTTAAAAATTTTGGTTAAATCTGGTCAAACTATGGTCAAACTACTCATTCAAGAAATATTAGGTTTACTAAATAATTATTTTAGTTTTTTTTATTTTGGTCAAACTACTTATTCAAGAAATATTAGTGTTACAAAATAATTATTTTTTAGAATAATAGTTTCAAACTCAAATGGTGAAACATGTGACTTCATGCTCAAGCTAAACTCCCGAGGGTTACTAGGATTGACAATTTACTATTATGAGCTAAACAACAAGTGCGGACTTGGAAACTCGGGAGAATAGATCTCGAAAGTTAAGCGTGCTCAGGCTGGAGTAGTGAGAGGATGGGTGACCGGCCGAAAAGTTAGACGATTTGGAATGAGGAGGGGGGATTAGAGCAATGATTTGGGGGTGATTAGAGATTAAATCGTGAAATAATTCAGAAATTTGAAAATCGGAAAAAAATCAATTTTTTTCAAAAAATTAAAAATATATAAGAAAAACCTTTTGTCTCGGTTGGTGTTATCAACCGGTACTAAAGGTCTCCCAGCCCCCGACGCGGGCCCGTGCCACCTGGTGGCCCTTTAGTGGTGGTTCATGTTGAACCGGGACTAAGGAGGGGGGTGGCTTTAGTCTCCACCCTTTAGTGCCGGTTACATAACCGACACTAAAGGGCCTTACGAACCGGTGCTATAGCCCGATTCTGCACTAGTGGTAGTTGTCGCTTCTCAGGAAAAGGTAATAACTTGAGCAATATCCGAATCGAAACAGAGGAAGGATGGTTAGGAACTAAAACTAACCAGTCAAAAAAATTGAACTCTTTGCAAATTCATCATCAGCAATTGGATATTTTTTGAATGTGAACAACTAATCACATAAGCGCATATAATATTTATGCTATTTCTTGTATTTTCTAAAGAAAACAAAAACTAGGAGTTATTATGTTAATGAAAAATTCATATTATTTCAAAGACTATTGTAAATAATCTGATGTCTCCAAATGTTGAGTAATTAATTAGTTCCGTCAACATATAATTTTTGGGATCTTTTAAATTTGACAACTAGGGTGATGTCCTAAAAAGAGCTAGATTTCCTAAGAAAAATGGTGTGTTTGCATTGAGCTAGAACAATACCAAAACTATAAAAATTTAGTTCCTCTATAGTGGTGTCCTTTCAACTAAAGATGATTTAGCTAAACGTAGCTGAAATTGTAGTAAATTTTGTGCATTCTCCAATCAAGAAGAAGGCTATTCAACATATCTTCCATGATTGCCACTTTCGTATTATGGCTTCGTTTATGTTTCACATAAGCATTTGGATTTAACTCGTCCTCAATCATTCTAACATATGTTTGAGAATCAGAACATGTGATTTCACTTGCACTACACTTGCGTATTTGTTTGGCAGGGTTATCGCATTATGTTGGTAATTTTGGCTATGTCGTAATTATGTCCTTTCACGAGAAGAGAATTTCTGATCCTTTGCAGTAATGTTCTTGTCTATGAGTTAGCTTTAGTCTTGGCCCATGATGCAACGTTAGAGCACCAGGAGCACATGTTAGCAGGGTTACCCAGATGGAGCAAGTTACCAGTGTATTAATAACCTAACATGGGTGGTGACTTAGTGTGGTAGTTGATCGCTGCTTTTGTTTTATTTTCTTAAAGAAATCTCAAACATGGTAGGATTATTTGCACACTTTCTGGTGCAAAGACCAAAGTATTATTCTTGTATTATCTATAAAAATACATATGTATCTTTTTTAGTAAAAATGTGAGTGATATCTTCAATATTGGTACCTAAGGACTAGAAACCATGGTTGTAGCCAAAAGGTGAAAAGGGAAAAACGGGCCGAAGCTACATTATGTCATGATATGTGCAAACTTCGTTGCTTAGGTGGCAACCAAGCAAATTTCTCCCTAGATTGTACTTAAAGGGTGGATACAACTAGGGTTCCGTATTAATTGATCAATTTGTAAGATTTTCTCAAGGTTTTCGTTATAAGGCGTTTCAATTATTTTCAACCTAAAGTTCCAGCAAACAAGTGTGACTAAGGTATCGTTTCCCAAAGACCCAGTATTACGATCACATGATGGTTTCCACTATTCATGACAATGCATAACTCGGTGCTTTGAGCAAAGTAAAGTCCGAGCATTCTAGAGCGTTGCTAACATGTGACTTGAGTACAAATATTTAAACAAAATGTCGGTCGTTGATTTGTATCTCATTTTACAAAGATGGCATAACTGCTACTGAGGTCATCCTTCTTTGACAACTCTATCAGATCTACTCTGGATGCAAACCACACTTTATGATGTTTATTTTTATGTTAACTTTATATGGTACTGAAAGTTTAATAGTCCTTAGTAATCTCTATCTTTGAAATGAAATGTTCGAAAATTTAAAAAATGTTCATAAATTTTAAAAATTTCTAAAAATGTTCCAGAAAAAAGTTCCAAATTTCACAAATTGTTCACTTTTTCATGAATGTCTGCGTTATGAAAAAATGTAAAAAAAATAAAAACATTCTTTTTGAAAAATGATTGTATTTTATAAAAAGTATTTGCGTTTAAAAATATGTTTAGAATTTTTTTCAAAATGTGTACGAAGACATTAAAAAATGTTCACGTTATTTAAAAATATCCTTTTTGGAAAAATGTTTGCCTTGTTTTACAAAAAAGTTTGTTTCGAAAAATATTCAAAATCTTCATGTTTTCCAAGTTGTCCACATAATTTTTTAAAATATTTGTGTATTTCATGAAATGTTCACGGTGTTAAATAAGGAATTCTCTCTTTCCTTTGGTGGCCGCTCGGGCTCCATCGCTGATCAGCAGCTTTACGGACCTCGAAAATAGTTTGCCAGAAGCAAAACCATTGCCGTTGAAAGAATCAGACCGGGGCAACATGTCCCCGGACACGCCATCGAACTCTAGATCTAAGACCCCCGCACGACAACAACGCCGAAGGAGGAAACCAGAACTGTCAGCCACCAACCACAAACCCAACACGAGATGCACCATCTTCCAGCCGTCACTTGCATAGACAACCGTCTGCGCATACTCCTGGATGACAAAACCTCCCTGCTCCACCATGACGTCGGAGACAACGCCACAGCAACAGGGACAAAGCAGAAGGAGAGACACAACTGATGGAGTCGCCGCCGCCGCCTCGCCGACATCATCCATGAACCCTAACACAGCCGATCCGAAGGATCGGCAATCACACGATGCCATCAACTCCGAGAAGCCGCCATGAATGGCACTGCCGATGTGGGACTGAAGCTGAGGCAGATTTATTCGTTCGGGTGCCGCTCCCACCAACCCAACGGCGCACCATGACCTACAAATCCAAAACCTAACTACAAAGCAGAGGAACGCGGTCCTCCCTCCCTCCTGCCGCCAGAGCAGCCAGAAGGAGAGGGGGCCCATGCCCTAGCCGGATGTGATCGGAGGAAGAAAATCGCCTCCCTAGCCGCCTAGCGTGGCGGCGGCTAGGGTCGAGTTCCTTATTTATCTTACATAGTAGCATGCAACCTTCCAACACAGTATATATGTATAGGCTAAAAAACACACTATATATCAGATATTCAATTTTGCACTCAGGAGCACATGATCACCCACGTCAAAATGGATTTTACAAATGTCATTTTTTTAAACAATTAGATGTGTTCATTGTCACACCCAAATGGTATATGCAAATATGAAGGTGAAAAACTTAAGCATTTTGACCTATGCAAAAAAAAAACTAGTCAAACACCAAATGTTACCTCCGAATCGTACACTTAATTTTGTTTTTTTACCGACGAAGCACTGCTATCCCAGATGGCATGAAAATTGTCAAACACACTTGCCACACTAATATGAACATGTATAAAAAAATTAGAATTTCTAAATTTTATTTACAATTAGTTTTTTTACTTTTCATTAGGGAGCATATGCTCTCCAGAGCCAAAAATCCGCGTTCCAGCCATCAATCATTACTAGAAAAATGCCCCGCGCTGCTGCGGGATTTGTATAAAATAAGAACTATGCAAAACACTAACATGCACGAACTGTACAAAATATCATTTACAAATTTCTCAAAAAAATGTGTTTTTATTGATTTTGGAAAATGCATAAGAGATGCAACCTAATTGAAGAACGATGGAAGGGCCCTTGCAATATCAACTCAATGTTCAAACTTTCAAAACAAAGAAATGGCACAACCTTATTTTTCTTTTTTCCCGGCAAAAAGAAATGGTTTTTCAGCTGACCATTTCTAAAACCAAGTGTTGTCACATTCCAAAAGTTGTCGACGCGTTCTTGCTTTACCTGCTCCTTCCAATTACCACTCATCCATTTCTGCATGGGCTGCCCCAAAAAAAGAAAAGGTTTCTTTTTCGAATGTTGGTAGTTGATCTACCAAATTCATTGATCAGGAGAAAGAGGGTTGGTCCAGTTTATGAGGGAAACCGGACCAAAAACCATATAAACGGCGCCTTTCGGCAAACAACACACACATTCCCACGAGCCACGGGTCCCTCTGACCGGATCCATCTCCAGGACGATGCCCCCAAGAGAGAACGCGACGCCGAATGGCGCCGCCATCGTCCGATCTAAAACTAGATCAAGGGTTTCCCCCGGAGCACGTCGGGAAAGGCAAGGTGAGAGCAGCTACATCGATGCCTCCAACGAGGGAACGACGTCTGAAAGCGCCGCCATCAACGACTCCGGCCGGAACCGGAGTACGACTTTCGCCGGCAGTCTCACCTGCATAGCCCGAACCCAGGATCCGATCAACCTACACACCGAACCACTATCCCTGCCTCCACGGCCAACCGCACCTCCCCGGCGAGTTCCCGGTACTGTTATCTGTCGTACCTTGCCTTGTCATGCATGCATGGCGTGCCCATCTCCTCAGAGAATATTAATTCCTCCTAGCTCACACCATCAAGGGTCGGTTACTGCATGCAAGCGTCAGTTTTAGCATGCTTGCATGCTGCTTAGCACAACGCCTATCAGCGTCTAGATCGGATGGCTACTATTGACTAAGCTAGTATATCCAATGGCCATATTAATTTTGATGATGTGGCTTAAGAAGAGGCTAGAGAATTTCTAGTAGTGGGGGCTAGCTATTTAGATATAGTAGATTATACACTTGCGTCCCTGCTGGGTAATAACATGGCATTAATTCCAGGTGCCAACTACATAGGGCCGTCCTTCCTTTGTATGCCTCCATCTCTCTTATATATACACGAGACTCTTGCTCCTGGTTCATCCCCATCCATCTCTTATTCGGTTACTCATTTACTCAGTCTTTCATATCTCTATGCTTGAGAGAAGAGCATGTAGGAAGAAGTTAAGCCATGACACTAAGACCTAGCCCATGCCATAGATTTCTTCCATTGACCCCTCTTTGGAATAAGTGGCATTGGGAAGAGATACATGTTGTGCTCCATTTCCGCACCAAGGTGTCATGTGACATCAATCAGCTTCCTTGTGTACGGCTGAATAAATATAATGCTTCATAGTACAAAGACAAACCACACAATTATGAACCCAGTATAGGAAATCAATTGTATGTCCAGGGTCTCTGTGAAGATCGTTAGCTGGGTTACGATCATTTGGTTCTTCGCCGAACTACTTCTAGTTGGGGTTAGCTAGAGGTAATCTCCGGATTCAATGATTGCAGGATCATCTGCTCACAGTGGGATGGAGAGGGTGCTACACTATATAAAGATAGCCTTTTGGGTTGGCTTCGTGGGAATGCATCTTATCGGGATTACCTAGGGCTACTTAGTCTCATAATTCTATATTGTAGGAATCCTGGAAACTTAAAACTGCTTTAACCATTCTTTTACACTTGAGACTTCTTTCACTAGCCTGGCTGGATTATAGGACCCAAGTTTCCTTCACTAGTCTAAATTAAGAAGATTAATGTGGCTTGATGACGTAGTTGCCCCTTCCTTACAAAAAATATTATGAGTTTATCAGAGCAATATTAGAACATCAGCAGTAGGTCCTACGGTTGAGAACTAAACAAACCAGTCGAATAAATCAAACTCTACCACAAATTTAACATCAGCAGTTGGGTCAAAAAAGATGAACATCACCAGCTAAACACAAAACTACATGAGCGCATATAATAGTGTAGGTTCTTGTATTGTCTTTTTTGAAGAAAATAAACTAGGAATGACTGTTATGAAAAATTCAGATTGTTTAATTGATCATTGTGAATAATATATCTGATGTGGCCAAATATTGAGTAATCAATTTCCTGAAATCCTAGTTTTTGAGATCTTGTAAAATTTGACTAATAGAGTGGTATTCTCGAAAAAAAAATCTAGATTTCATAAGAAAAGTATGTTGGGGAACGTAGCAGAAATTCAAAATTTTCCTACGAGTCACCAAGATCTATCTATGGAGAAACTAGCAACGAGAGAGAGGGGAGTGCATCTACATACCCTTGTAGATCGCTAAGCGAAAGCATTCAAGAGAATGGGGTTGAAGGAGTCGTACTCATCGTGATCCAAATCACCGGAGATCCTAGTGCCGAACGGACGGCACCTCCGCGTTCAACACACGTACAACCCGGGGACGTCTCCTCCTTCTTGATCCAGCAAGGGGAGAGGAGAAGTTGAGGGAGAGCTCCGGCAGCACGACGGCGTGGTGGTGGAGCTTGCAGTTCTCTGGAAGGGCTTCGCCAAGCACTACGGAGGAGGAGGAGGTGTTGGGGAGGGAGAGGGCTGCGCCAGGGGCAAGGGTGAAGCTCCCATGAGCCTCCCCACTATATATAGGGGTGGAGGGGGCTGGTTTCTTGCCCTCCAAGTCCATTGGAGCGTTAGCAAAGGTGGGAGGAAAGAAATCCCATCATTTCCTTCCCCACCTATTGTTATCCCCCCTTTTTAGGGATCTTAATCTTATTCCTTCTAAGGGGGGATCTTGGTGCGCCTTGACCAAGGGTGTGGGGCCTTGCCCCCACTACCCACGTTCATGTGGGTCCCCCCATGCTGGTGGGCCCCACTCCGGAACCTTCTAGAACCTTCCCGGTACAATACCGAAAAATCCCGAACATTTTTCGGTGGCCAAAATAGGACTTCCCATATATAAACTTTACCTTCGGACCATTCCGGAACTCTTCGTGACGTCCAGGATCTCATCCGGGACTCCGAACAACATTCGGTAACT
The DNA here is from genome assembly GCF_002162155.2 of Triticum dicoccoides. Classification (NCBI taxonomy): domain Eukaryota; kingdom Viridiplantae; phylum Streptophyta; class Magnoliopsida; order Poales; family Poaceae; genus Triticum; species Triticum dicoccoides. The sequence goes on from NC_041389.1 coordinate 608,373,854, forward strand.
GCACACCAATTCCCATAACAACTCTAGTGTCACCGAACCTTAAGTGTGTATACCCTATGGGTTCGGGAATCATGCAGACATGACCGAGACAGCTCTCTGGCCAATAACCAACAGCGGGATCTGGATACCCATGTTGGCTCCCACGTGTTCCACGATGATCTCATCGGATGAACCACGATGTCAAGGATTCAAGCAATCCCGTATACAATTCCCTTTGTCTAGCGGTATTGTACTTGCCCGAGATTCGATCGTCGGTATGCCGATACCTTGTTCAATCTCGTTACCGGCAAGTCTCTTTACTCGTTCTCTAACACATCATCCCGTGATCAACCCCTTGGTCACATTGTGCACATTATGATGATGTCCTACCGAGTGGGACCAGAGATACCTTTCCGTCAACCGGAGTGACAAATCCCAGTCTCAATTCGTGCCAACCCAACAGACACTTTCGAAGATACCTGTAGTGCACCTTTATAGCCACCCAGTTACGTTGTGATGTTTGGTACACCCAAAGCATTCCTATGGTATTCGGGAGTTGCACAATCTCATGGTCTAAGGAAATGATACTTGACATTAGAAAAGCTTTAGCATACGAACTACACGATCTTTGTGCTAGGCTTAGGATTGGGTCTTGTCCATCACATCATTCTCCTAATGATGTGATCCCGTTATCAACGACATCCAATGTCCATGGTCAGGAAACTGTAACCATCTATTGATCAACGAGCTAGTCATCTAGAGGCTTACTAGGGACTTGGTGTTGTCTATGTACCCACACATGTATCTGAGTTTCCTATCAATACAATTATAGCATGGATAATAAACGATTATCATGAATAAGGAAATATAATAATAATAACTAATTTATTATTGCCTCTAGGGCATATTTCCAACAAAGTAATGTGTTCGCATCAAGCTAGAACAATACCAATACTATAAATTTTAGGTAGTTATCTTCCATTTTCTATTTTACCAAAAGAATTTCGTTGTCGCTTATGATCAACACTCTTTGTACTGTCAATTTTTAGTTCTTCCATAGTGGTGACCTTTTGACTGAAGATTATTTAGCTAAACCTAACTGAAAGGGCAGTAAACTTTGTGCATTATCTAATCAAGAGAAGACTATTGAACATATGCTTTGATTACCACTTTGCAATATGGCTCGGTTTATGTGTCGATATACACTTAAATTTAATACATGTGATTTCTCGTGCACTTTGATTACCATTTTTTGCCATATTTAGTGCATTATGTTAGTAAATTGTGACATGTTGTAATGATGTATTTTCACTACAAGAGAATTCCTGATCTTTTGATGGCCATGTTCTTGTCTATCAGTTGGTTGCAACCTTGGTCCATGTCAAAGCATTAGAGCACAAGAGCACATGTTGGTTGGGAGTACCCTGCCAAAGCAAGCTACCTGCATATTAATAACCCAACATAGGTGATGATTTGGTATATTAGTTTCTTGTTGCTTTTGTTTTAGTTTCTAAAAGACCTCTCAAATGTGGTAATGATGGATGTCCGCACTTTCTAGTGCAGAGACCAAGAGATTATTATTCTATCACCTATAGAAGCACATATGTATTTTTTTTCAGCAAAAAGCAAACGAGCCATCTTTAGTATTTGTATCATTGCAGTAATTATTGTTGTATCCAAAAAGGTGAAAATAGGAAAGCAGACCACAGCTACATTAAGTCATGATTTGGGCCAACTTCGATGCTTTCGTGGAGACCAAGAAAAAAATATTCATAGATTCTACTAAAAGGGTTGATGTAGCTAGGGTTTTGGGGGCATCCAGTCCATCAGGGGCAGACCTAGGATAACAAAGCCTAGGGCCCCAAGCTACTACAAGACAGCTACAGTGTCGCTACAGTGCAAAAATATGCTACAGTCAACGAAGGGATTCAGCTCCACGCCCTGGGCCCAGGCGCCCCCCCCCCCACGGCATGAGTCTTGGATCCGCCCCTGCAGTCCATGCAACATTCTAGCATCTAGTGTGAGTGGTGGATGCCGCTGTGAGGAATCACACATAAATGTGGTGCCACCTGACTAGATACATTGTGATGGTTTATCTAGAAGTCAAGGCAGGGCCCCTAGAAATCTTCTTGCAATCTAGGTGGAGTTTAGCTAGGCAGTAGTAGCTTGCCTTGTGGATTTTCTACCAGTTTCCTATTGCCTCCATTAAAAAATATAAGATGTTATAACTTCTTTTTGAATTGGATGCATATAGAGATATTTTAATGTGTTTGTTCACTCACTTTAGTCAGTATGTAGTCCATATTAAAGTATCTAAAACATCTTATATTTGTGAATAGAGGGAGTATTAATCGGTCAATTTATGAGATTTCCCTTAAAAACTTGAATTATCGTTTTTAGCATAATGAATATCTAGAGTTGTTGGTGTTTTTTCAAAAAGAAGTTCATTGAAGGCTTAGATGTTCTATCCCTTTCAAAGCTCCAGCTAACTAGTGTTCTATCCCTTTCAAGGCTTAGATGTTCTATCCCCAAGAATGAGTAATATTGCCGCATGATGGTTTCTCACTTGGGTTGGAATTCAGGTTTCAATATTTATTTTTTCATCAAATAGGTTAGTGAAAAAAGGAAATTGAAATCACTATTTTAAAAACTAAAACCCACAAATTCAGTCACCCCATAACTTCGGTTCAGTTCCGGGTTAACAGAAATTATGGTGCATATGAACATGACACAATTCTCACAACATTTTGACAAAGACTTATCCCAAATTCGGACACCATAACACCACCAAAATTCACATGGCAGCTAACATACGACGCATGAAACTTGACCAGAAATTAGGCATGTAGGTTATTAAACAAGTTTCAAATGACAAGTGCAAACATATTATACAGAATAGAGCAGACAAACACAATGCAGAAAATTACAACAACTAACAACCTCACACACAGAGACACACACATACTGACATTCAGACATACTATAGGCCATAGACAGTAGCACATAAAGCAGTAACAGATAGTAGCAAGGTCAACACAACAAACATTGCCAAGCAGTGTAGCACAGTAGCACCAACCACAAGAAATGTGGGTCAACTACAGTGTATAAGACACACCACTCTCCATGCAATCAGGTTAGTAATTGGCACCTCCTCCAAGTCTAGCCCGTTTTAACTCCAAGTCTCCAACCATGCTGATGCGGAGCATCCCTCGCTCATCCCCATGGACGTACCTACATCTTCCTCGACACCACTTGGACCCATGACGAGAGCATGAGCAAAGGCTATCGAAGATAAGGTGAACTCGCCCCTCTCTGAACTACCTCTTCCCACTCACGAGACATGGTTACTACCTCATACGGAAACTCTCTGTGTGATTAGGTGCATGGAGGAGAGGCACGGAATAGCTACATACAATGACCAAGACGGCGAGGACACCAAGCATGAAGGACAAGAAGAAGAACTGCTTCGGAAGCTTCAGGCCTCGGACGACCGGCCAGGCACAGATGTTCGACCCCTGGCAGATGCTACAGCCAAAGGAAGAGAGGCCAGCGAGAGCTACAGGCTCCAGACGACCGGCCCAACCCGGATGTCCGACGACTCCCAGGCCCCGGACGACCGAGCCCATCCGGACGTCCGACACTGCACCAACAGAACCAAATCTACGGATTTCCGACGAAGACCGGACGTCTGCGCCAACGTTGACAGAATGGAATCTACGGACTTCCGAAGACCCACGGACGTCCGGGACCCCGCGAGCCTCCGGACGACCGGCGCCCCACGGACGTCTGACACTTCCCCATCAGAGCCAAATCTACGGAACTCCGAAGATCTACGGACGACCGGACCGTCCTGAGTCTCCGGACGTCCGACACCTTCCGGACGTCCGATCCCTGGCTGCGTCCAGCTGCGGGCGGATGCCCATGTACCCCTTCACTTCGCCCCTCATTTGCACTAAGACTATATATAGACCTCTCCCACCTCCTAGCTAGGGTCAGCATTGGTTTAGCTCATATTTTGTGTGAGAGCCTTGCTCATCCACTTGGTTACTTCTCCTCGGAGCTCAGGACCTCTTCGGAGAAGATCCCCCAAGCGGATTCAAGACCCCTTCAAGGGAAGAACCTTCAAGACCTCCTCACGGAGATGAACTAGCTACTTGTATCGTCCCTTGTTGACTTTGGATCTTGTGTTACTTTGTGCCTCGATGGTCTAGCACTTGTGTGATCATATTCGTGTCGGTTGAGTGTTTCTCTGTGTTTCCCCTCGTGATTTCCCTCGTGTTCTTCCGTGCGTTCTTCGTGTTCTCCGTAGGATCCTCTCCAAACGTGAAAGATCAGCCCCTTAGGGTTCCGCCCTACATCATCTTGGTATCATGAGCCACGTTGATCACGTTTTCGGAGCCCCTACCCCGTGTTTTCTAGCTTGATTTTGTTGATTTCGTCCTAAATCTGAAAATCCCCACAAAAAATAGCCCCAATTGTTTTTTGTGATTTGTTGGTGAGTTGAAATTTTGTTGGATTTGGTCCATGGATTTGTGCTGCTACGTGTGGATCTAGCTTTCCCCACCTTCCCCACCCCTTTTCATCCCCAAATCCGCTCGAATTTGACATCACCACTTCCATCCTCCTCGAAATTGAGCAGTTCATCCCGTGCCCGATTTTCGCCCAGGGTCCGGACGACTGGACATCGCCGGATGTCCGACGGCCGGACGACCGTGACCACCCGGACTTCCGACAAAACCTGACGAAACTGAATTTATTCAGTTCGGCCACCACCATTTCCCCACCTCCCACCACATTGTCCAAACCCATATACCACCACAGCTGCCCCAATACACCACCATCATTCACCCATACCACTGACGACGATTTGATACGTTTTGGTCTTTGAGATTTTGGGTTGTGGTTCCCGTGTCCTATTGTGTTTCGGCTATATAGGTACGGTGCGACGACAATATCACCACCGCTCATCATCGCAAAAGTCTCATCATCGCCAAGGGTGGTAACCTCGACGACATCTTTGTCATACCTTGCATTTGCATTGATACCCACATAGCCTTACTTTTGCGTTGCTTACCTATCGAGACTAGCCATTGAGTATTGCCAGCAACGTGACTTGTGCACATTAGTGATCATACTCCATAGCTTACATACCATCTCATAGTGGTGCATATAGCTTGATATCATCTCTTGTGTCACAAAGTTTTCATCGCATACACAATTGCTATCTTAGTCCGTGAAGTTTTGCATGCGAAAAGAGCTCAAAAGTGAAAGAGCCATCCAAGCTTTTAAGCAAAGAGGAAAGATACACAAAGATCTTATAAGCAAGAACCATAGCATCATACTACATTAAGATTGTCATATCCGATGATCTTGGATCATAGCACCGAAACACCATACATATAGCATACTTGGGATAGAGGTCGTTGCATTTTTTCCTAGTAGGTTGTGCACAAGTTTCGTATCCGCCTATTGTGCAATCGTGCTAGCGTCTCTCTAGTATTATGCAACAAGAGCATTTTCGTGGACTCCACATTTTGGCTCGTTTTTGGCTTGCACAATCCCACTTATCTATTTGCGTGTGTGTTTCCGTGTACCACTACTTGCTTGGTCTACTTGTTGCATTTGCAAATTTGTGAATCTTTTCCAACATTATTGAAGCTCACTTACTATTGCATCAAATTTTGTGCCACCATCCTAACCAAGCTCCACCATAAGCTTTTACGTGTGTAGGTGTGAGAACTGACAAGAATTGGTACCAATAGTGCTATTTCCTTGTCCACATTTGAGTGATCTTGATCCATCTTTAACATTGGTCAAGGTACATTTGGTATTAGTTCTCCTTCTACCACTTACATTTTGTTTGGAATGATGGATAGGCCAAGTTCTTCTACCGACCCACCCCTCATCGAGCAAGATGACGACATGTCCTCATTTGTCACGAAGAGCTACCTCTTTGGTGCTCAACGAGCGTTGCATCAAGAGCAAAAAGCAATGAGAGACTACTTCGACAACAAGTTCGACGCTCAAAAGCAAGAGAATGATGCACGGATGGTCGATATCCGCGCCTTGATGGTGAACCGCCATCCCTCTATGTCTTCATACTCAAGACGGAGCCGCTCGAGCCGACACTCCAATGACACCCTCTCCGGCTTAAGTACCCCGACATCGAACACTCTTCGCCGAGCTGCGCGTCAAGACCGTCATGCATCTCGCCATTCTCAACAAGACAAGCATTCAAAAGAGCAAGTCGACGAGCATCTACCTCATCCTCCACCACACGAAGTAGCTTCTGCACAAGCTCAAGGACGACAACGTCAACAGAACCAAGAGGAAGAACGAGCGCGTCTACATCAAGAGGAACAAGATGCCGAGGCTCAACGTCTTCAACAACAACAACGTGAAGCACAAGCTCTTGAGGCGTAGCGTGCCCTTCAAGACTCGAGTTGAGCCATTTCCAACCGCAACCGAGATCGGTGCAATCAAGAGGAAGCACTCTGAGAAGAAATCCAAGAGCGGAACTACCAACCGCGAGTGCAACGTCAAGTTCCTGAAGTTCCTCAAGCTCGACAAGTTCCACCTCAAACTCAAGTTCAACAAGAGCAAGACGATTATGGACTTCCTCCATGCCAAGAGCAACATGAGGTTGATTATCCTCCATGTCAAGGGCATCATCATCACCCTCCACAACAACACAATGAAGAGCAACGCTATGTCAAACTCAAGTTCACCATGCCCAAGTTCAATGGAAGCAATGACCCGGAAGAATACCTCTCATGGGCATTGAAGGTCGACAAAATCTTTTGTTTGCACAACTATGAGGAAGAGAAGAAGATTGCAATGGCATCACTTGAGTTCCAAGACTATCTGCTCATATGGTGGGAACAAGTCCTTGAGCATCGAGAAGCAAGAGGTGAACCACCAATCACCACTTGGGCTCAAATGAAGGATGTCATGCGAGAACGTTTTGTGTCCAGCTACTACAACCGCGATCTCTTCAAAAAGCTCCAACTCCTCAAGCAAGGAACAAAGAGTGTTGAAGAATACTTCAACGAAATGGAGATAGCCATGATTCGAGCCAATGTCATGGAAGATGATGAGCAAACTATGGCACGCTTCTTGAATGGCCTCAATCATCCCATCAAGAAGATTGCCGACTTCCAACCCTACTCCAACCTCATTGAGCTAGTACATCAAGCTACCAAGGCGGAACGTCAAGTGCAAGATGAGTTCAAGTACGCCAAGTACTCATCCAAGACATACGGCTTCTCCAACATCCAAGCTTCAACGACTCCAACTTCTACCTCAACAAAACCTTCTACAAGCAACGATGACAAGTCAAGTTACAAGAAAACTTCGACAACCTCAAGTCGTCTTCCTCCTACTACAAGCAACTTCAAGCCGCGCGCTTCATCATCTACTCCGACCGATGAGACCGTCAAGACAAGTTCCTTCAAGTGTTTCACTTGCGGCGGCCGAGGCCACAAGTCCTTCCAATGCACAAACAAGCGCACCATGATCCTCAACGATGATGGAACCTATGACTCAATGAGTGAAGAAGAAATGGAAGCCCTTGAGCAAGTGGCCATGCACCAGCGCGTGAATGAGGACGAAGATGATCAAGTCTTTTGTGATGAGGATTCGAGCCCCGCTCTCGTTGTCTCCAAAGTCTTGACTCTTCAAGATCAACAAGAAGAAGACCAACGATGCCACATCTTCCACACAAAGGCCGGCATCAATGGAAGGTCCGTCAAGGTCATCATCAACGACGGTAGTTATCACAACCTGGAAAGCAAAGAGCTATGATCCAAGCTACAATTGGTCAAGAAGAAGCACCCACACCCCTACAAAGTCCAATGGCTAAGCGATTCCGCCACTATACAAGTTGAGCAGACGGTCCAAGTCTCTTTCAAAATTGGAGCATATGAGGACACTTTGGAGTGTGATGTTGTCCCGATGTTCGTTTGCCACCTCCTTCTTGGTCAATCATGGCAATTTGACCGCGGCGTCATCCACAACAGGTGTACCAATCACTATAGCTTCAAGATGAAAGGAAAGGAATATGTTCTACGACCTATGTCGCCTAGTCAAGTGATAGCCGACAAGCAAGCCACCCATCATGGAGAGAAGAGTGAGAAAGTGATCCACCAAAAAGTGAATGAGAGCCACAAGCCAAACTTGAGCGCCTCTTCGCCTAGAGAGAAACACCTTGTCCTATTTGCCACCAAAAGTGAGATGAGAGAAGTGTGTGAGAACACATCGAGTGTTATGCACTTTGTCCTTGTATGAAAGGATGGGGAACCAAAAACTAACACCTCTCATGATCTACCTTTAGTGTTTAATCTCTTTTGCAGGAATTCCAAGATGTTTTCCCCGATGAGCTACCTCCGGGACTATCTCCTCTACGAGGCATTGAGCATCGAATCGACCTCATCCCCAGAGCACCTCTACCAAACAAAGCTCCATACCGTGTCAACCCTGAAGAAACCAAGGAGATACAACGGCAAGTACAACAACTAATCAACAATGGCCATGTACGTGAAAGTCTAAGCCCTTGTGCCGTTCCGGTTATACTTGTTCCTAAGCAAGATGGAAGTTATCGCATGTGTTCCGACTGTAGACCCATTAATTCTATCGCCGTTCGCTATAGGCATCCCATTCCTCGCTTAGATGATATGCTTGATGAACTTAGTGGTGCCGCCTTTTTCTCAAAGGTTGATCTTAAAAGTGGCTATTATCAAATCTGCATACAAGAGGGTGATGAATGGAAAACTACTTTCAAAACCAAATTTGGCTTGTACGAGTGGTTGGTTATGCCTATGGGTTTATCGGAAGCTCCTGGTACTTTCATGCGTCTTATGCATTTTGTGCTTTGTCCTTACATTGGAATGTTTGTTGTGGTTTACTTTGATGACATTCTTGTTTTTAGCAAATCAATGAAAGAGCATCTAAATCATGTTAGGGTTGTGTTGCAAACCCTTTGCAAGGAACGTCTTTATGCAAACATGAAAAAGTGCACATTTGGTGTTGACAAGCTTGTTTTCTTGGGTTTTGTTGTCTCTTCCAAGGGTGTTCATGTTGATGAATCTAACATAGAGGCAATTAAAACTTGGCCCCAACCCACTAATTTGCAACAAGTGTGCAGTTTTCTTGGCCTTGCAGGTTTTTATCGTTGCTTTGTGAAAGATTTTAGCACTATTGTCGCTCCTTTGCATGCCTTGAGTAAGAAGAATGCTCCTTTTGTTTGGGGATCTTTGCGACCCTTTTGATGAGCTCAAGTCTTTGCTTACTCATGCTCCGATTCTTGCTTTGCCCAACTTTGACAAAACTTTTGAGGTTCATTGTCATGCAAGTGGTACCGGAATTGGCGGAGTTTTGATGCAAGAAAAACGAGCCATTGCATATTTTAGCAAAAAACTCTTCGGTGCTCAACTTAACTATCCCATCTATGACAAAGAATTGTATGCTTTAGTGTGTGTGCTACATGTTTGGGAACATTACCTTAGACCTCATGAGTTTGTCATCCATACCTATCATGAAACGCTCAAGTACTTAAAAGGTCAAACTAAGTTGAACAAGCGTCATGCCAAATGGAGTGAGTTTATTGAATCTTTCCCCTATGTGATCAAGTACATTAAGGGTAAGGGAAACGTCGTTGCGGATGCACTTTCACGCATATGCACACTTGTCACTACACTTGAGTTGAATGTTATTGGTTTTGAGCATATAGAAGACTTGTATGCGCATGATCCTTCTTTTTCTACTCCTTATGCTAAGTGTTTGACACACACATCTAGGGAACAAACTTTGCATTCCCGAGTCTTCTTTTCATTTTCTCCTTTTGCAAGAGGCTCATGGAGGCGGACTTATGGGACACTTTGGACGCGACAAGACATTCGCCACACTCTCCAAGAACTACTTTTGGCCCAAGATGTTCCGCGACATCTCACGCTTCACCAATCGATGCTCTACATGTCGCAAAGCTAAGTCTAAAGCTCACTCCCATGGTCTTTCCATGCCTCTTCCTGTTGGAAATATGCCCTAGAGGCAATAATAAATTGATTATTATTATATTTCCTTGTTCATGATAATCGTTTATTATCCATGCTAGAATTGTATTGATAGGAAACTCAGATACATGTGTGGATACATAGACAACACCATGTCCCTAGTAAGCCTCTAGTTGACTAGCTCGTTAATCAATAGATGGTTACGGTTTCCTGACCATGGACATTGGATGTCATTGATAACGGGATCACATCATTAGGAGAATGATGTGATGGACAAGACCCAATCCTAAGCCTAGCACAAGATCATGTAGTTCGTATGCTAAAGCTTTTCTAATGTCAAGTATCATTTCCTTAGACCATGAGATTGTGCAACTCCCGGATACCGTAGGAGTGCTTTGGGTGTGCCAAACGTCACAACGTAACTGGGTGGCTATAAAGGTACACTACGGGTATCTCTGAAAGTGTCTGTTGGGTTGGCACGAATCGAGATTGGGATTTTGTCACTCCGTGTAAACGGAGAGGTATCTCTGGGCCCACTCGGTAGGACATCATCATAATGTGCACAGTGTGATCAAGGAGTTGATCACGGGATGATGTATTACGGAACGAGTAAAGAGACTTGCCGGTAACGAGATTGAACAAGGTATCGGTATACCGACGATCGAATCTCGGGCAAGTACCATACCGCTAGACAAAGGGAATTGTATACGGGATTGATTGAGTCCTTGACATCGTGGTTCATCCGATGAGATCATCGTGGAACATGTGGGAGCCAACATGGGTATCCAGATCCCGCTGTTGGTTATTGACCGGAGAACGTCTCGGTCATGTCTACATGTCTCCCGAACCCGTAGGGTCTACACACTTAAGGTTCGATGACGCTAGGGTTATAAAGGAAGCTTGTATGTGGTTACCGAATGTTGTTCGGAGTCCCGGATGAGATCCCGGACGTCACGAGGAGTTCCGGAATGGTCCGGAGGTAAAGATTTATATATAGGAAGTCCTGTTTCGGCCATCGGGACAAGTTTCGGGGTCATCGATATTGTACCGGGACCACCGGAAGGGTCCCGGGGGCCCACCGGGTGGGGCCACCTGCCCCGGGGGGCCACATGGGCTGTAGGGGGTGCGCCTTGGCCTACATGGGCCAGGGGCACCAGCCCCTAGAGGCCCATGCGCCAAGATATAGGAAAAAGGGGAGAGTCCTAAAGGGGGAAGGCACCTCCGAGGTGCCTTGGGGAGGATGGACTCCTCCCCCCCCTCCTTAGCCGCACCCCTTCTTTGGAGGAGGGGGCAAGGCTGCGCCTCCCCCCTCTCCCCTGCCCCTATATATAGTGGAGGGGAGGGAGGGCATCCATACCTGAGCCCTTGGCGCCTCCCTCCCTCCCATGACACCTCCTCCTCTCCCGTAGGTGCTTGGCGAAGCCCTGCAGGATTGCCACACTCCTCCATCACCACCACGCCGTTGTGCTGCTGCTGGATGGAGTCTTCCTCAACCTCTCCCTCTCTCCTTGCTGGATCAAGGCGTGGGAGACATCGTCGAGCTGTACGTGTGTTGAACGCGGAGGTGCCGTCCGTTCGGCACTAGGATCATCGGTGATCTGAATCACGACGAGTACGACTCCATCAACCCCGTTCACTTGAACGCTTCCGCTTAGCGATCTACAAGGGTATGTAGATGCACTCCCCTTTCTACTCGTTGCTGGTCTCTCCATAGATAGATCTTGGTGTTACGTAGGAAAATTTTGAATTTCTGCTACGTTCCCCAACACT
>NC_041389.1:608387725-608391441 GCF_002162155.2 Triticum dicoccoides
TCTGTTTATTTGAATAATACCTTCAATGGTCTTACACCTAAAATGAATGGTTTATTAAATCTCGATCGTAGTGATACACATGTTCATGCCAAAAGATAGTAATGATAGTACCACCTACTTGTGGCACTGCCACGTAAGTCATATCGGTATAAAACGCATGAAGAAGCTCCATATTGATGGATCTTTGGGCTCACTCGTTTTTGAAAAGTTTGAGACATGCGAACCATGTCTATTGGTGTATATGCATGAAGAAACTCCATGCAAATGGACCGTTTTGACTCACTTGATTTTGAATCACTTGGGACATGCAAATCATACCACACGGGCAAGATGACTGAAAAGCCTCGTTTTCAGTAAGATGGAACAAGATAGCAACTTGTTGGAAGTAATACATTTTGATGTGTACAGTCCAATGAGTGCTGAGGCATGTAGTGGATATTGTTATGTTCTTACTTCATAGATAATTTGAGTGGATGTTGAGTACATTTACTTGATGAATCATGAGTCTGAATTATTGAAAGGTTCAAGTAATTTCAGTGTGAAGTTGAAAGATCATCGTGATAAGAGGATAAAAGATCTATGATATGATCATAGAGATGAATATCTGAATTACGAGTTTGGCACAGAATTAAGACATTGTGGAAATAGTTTCACAACTAATACAGCCTGGAACACCATAGTGTGATGGTGTGTCCGAACATCATAACTGCACCCTATTGGATATGATGCGTACCATGATGTCTCTTATCGAATTACCACTATTGTTCATGGGTTAGGCATTAGAGACAACCACATTCACTTTAAATAGGGCACCACGTAATTCCGATGAGATGACACCGTATGAATTATGGTTTAGAGAAACCTAAGTTGTCGTTTCTTAAAGGTTTGGGGCTGCGACGCTTATGTGAAAAAGTTACAGGATTAAGCTCGAACCCAAAGCGGATAAAATACATCTTCATAACCCAAAACAGTTGGGTATACCTCCTAATTCAGATCCGAAAGCAATATGAATTGTTTCTAGAATCGGGTCCTTTCTCGAGGAAAGGTTTCTCTCGAAAGAATTGAGTGGGAGGATGGTGGAGACTTGATGAGGTTATTGAACCGTCTCTTCAACTAGTGTGTGGCAGGGCACAGGAAGTTGTTCCTGTGGCACCTACACCAATTGAAGTGGAAGCTTATGATAGTGATCATGAAACTTCAGATCAAGTCACTCCCAAACCTCGTAGGGTGACAAGGATACGTACTACTTCAGAGTGGTACAGTAATCCTGTCTTGGAAGTCATGTTGCTAGACAACAATGAACCTACGAGCTATGGAGAAGCGATGGTGGGCCCAAATTCCGACAAATGGTTAGAAGCCATAAAATCCGAGATAGGATCCATGTATGAAAACAAAGTGTAGACTTTGGAAGAACTACTTGATGGTCGTAAGGCTGTTAGGTACATATGGATTTTGAAAGGAAGACAGACAATGATGGTAAGTGTCACCATTGAGAAAGCTCGACTTGTCGTTAAGATGTTTTTCGGCAAGTTCAAGGAGTTGACTACGATGAGACTTTCTCACTCGTAGCGATGCTAAGAGTCTGTTGGAATTATATTAGCAATTACTGCATTATTTATGAAATCTTGCAGATAGGATGTCAAAACATTGTTTCCTCGACGATTCTTGAGGAAAGGTTGTATGTGATACAACCGGAAGGTTTTGTCTATCCTGAAATATGCTAATAAGTATGCAAAGCTCCAGCAATCCTTCTGAGGACTGGAGTGAGCATCTCGGAGTTGGAATGTATGCTTTGATGATGATCAAAGATTTTGGGTGTATACAAAGTTTATGAGAAACTTGTATTTCCAAAGAAGTGAGTGGGAGCACTATAGAATTTCTGATGAGTATATGTTGTTGACATATTAATGATCAGAAATGACGTAGAATTTCTGGAAAGCATATAGGGTTATTTGGAAAGTGTTTTTCAATAGAAAACCTGGATTAAGCTACTTGTACATTGAGCATCAAGATCTATAAGGATAGATCAAAACGCTTAATAGTACTTTCAAATGAGCACATACCTTGACATGATCTTGAAGGTGTTCAAGATGGATCAGTCAAAGAAGGAGTTCTTACCTGAGTTGTAAGGTATGAAGTTAAGACTTAAAGCTCGACCATGGCAGAATAGAGAGAAAGGACTAAGGTCGTCCCCTATGCTTAAGACATAGGCTCTACAGTATGCTATGCTATGTACCGCACCTGAAGTGTGCTTTACCATGAGTCAGTCAAGGGGTACAAGAGTGATCCAAGAATGGATCATAGGACAGCGGTCAAAGTTATCCTTAGTAACTAGTGGACTAAGGAATTTTCTCAATTATGGAGGTGGTAAAAGAGTTCGTCGTAAAGGGTTACGTCGATGCAAGCTTAACACCTATCCGGGTAGCTCTGAGTAGAGATACCGGATACGTATAATGGAGCAACAATTTAGAATAGCTCCAAGTAGAACAGTTATATGGAATAGCTCCAAATAGAACGTGGTAGCTGCATCTAGGAGATGACATAGAGATTTGTAAAGCACACACGGATCTGAAAGGTTCAGACCCGTTCACTATAACCTCTCTCACAAGCATAACATGATCAAACCCAGAACTCATCAAGTGTTAATCACATGGTAAATGTGAACTAGATTATTGACTCTAGTAAACTCTTTGGGTGTTAGTCACATGGGGATGTGACCTTGAGTGTTAATCACATATCGATGTGAACTAGATTATTGACTCTAGTGCAAGTGGGAGACTGTTGGAAATATGCCCTAGAGGCAATAATAAATTGATTATTATTATATTTCCTTGTTCATGATAATCGTTTATTATCCATGCTAGAATTGTATTGATAGGAAACTCAGATACATGTGTGGATACATAGACAACACCATGTCCCTAGTAAGCCTCTAGTTGACTAGCTCGTTAATCAATAGATGGTTACGGTTTCCTGACCATGGACATTGGATGTCATTGATAACGGGATCACATCATTAGGAGAATGATGTGATGGACAAGACCCAATCCTAAGCCTAGCACAAGATCATGTAGTTCGTATGCTAAAGCTTTTCTAATGTCAAGTATCATTTCCTTAGACCATGAGATTGTGCAACTCCCGGATACCGTAGGAGTGCTTTGGGTGTGCCAAACGTCACAACGTAACTGGGTGGCTATAAAGGTACACTACGGGTATCTCTGAAAGTGTCTGTTGGGTTGGCACGAATCGAGATTGGGATTTTGTCACTCCGTGTAAACGGAGAGGTATCTCTGGGCCCACTCGGTAGGACATCATCATAATGTGCACAGTGTGATCAAGGAGTTGATCACGGGATGATGTATTACGGAACGAGTAAAGAGACTTGCCGGTAACGAGATTGAACAAGGTATCGGTATACCGACGATCGAATCTCGGGCAAGTACCATACCGCTAGACAAAGGGAATTGTATACGGGATTGATTGAGTCCTTGACATCGTGGTTCATCCGATGAGATCATCGTGGAACATGTGGGAGCCAACATGGGTATCCAGATCCCGCTGTTGGTTATTGACCGGAGAACGTCTCGGTCATGTCTACATGTCTCCCGAACCCGTAGGGTCTACACACTTAAGGTTCGATGACGCTAGGGTTATAAAGGAAGCTTGTATGTGGTTACCGAATGTTGTTCGGAGTCCCGGATGAGATCCCGGACGTC
>NC_041389.1:608391692-608407263 GCF_002162155.2 Triticum dicoccoides
TTGGAGGAGGGGGCAAGGCTGCGCCTCCCCCCTCTCCCCTGCCCCTATATATAGTGGAGGGGAGGGAGGGCATCCATACCTGAGCCCTTGGCGCCTCCCTCCCTCCCATGACACCTCCTCCTCTCCCGTAGGTGCTTGGCGAAGCCCTGCAGGATTGCCACACTCCTCCATCACCACCACGCCGTTGTGCTGCTGCTGGATGGAGTCTTCCTCAACCTCTCCCTCTCTCCTTGCTGGATCAAGGCGTGGGAGACATCGTCGAGCTGTACGTGTGTTGAACGCGGAGGTGCCGTCCGTTCGGCACTAGGATCATCGGTGATCTGAATCACGACGAGTACGACTCCATCAACCCCGTTCACTTGAACGCTTCCGCTTAGCGATCTACAAGGGTATGTAGATGCACTCCCCTTTCTACTCGTTGCTGGTCTCTCCATAGATAGATCTTGGTGTTACGTAGGAAAATTTTGAATTTCTGCTACGTTCCCCAACACTTCCTATTCCTTACCAACCTTGGGAAGACATTAGCATGGATTTTGTACTTGGTTTGCCTAGAACTCAAAATGGAAAGGATTCCGTGTTTGTTGTTGTGGACTGATTTTCTAAGATGGCACATTTCATTCCTTGCAACAATATAGACGATGCTTCACATATTGCCAATCTCTTTTGTAGGGAAATCTTGCGACTCCATGTAGTACCAAAGATGATTGTCTCGGACCGCGACGTCAAGTTCTTGAGTAACTATTGGAAGACGTTATGTGCCAAACTCTGAATCAAGCTCTTGTTCTATTCGGCATACCACCCTCAAACCAACGGGCAAACGGAGGTGACGAACCGTACACTCTCCACTCTTCTTCGCGTGTTGATCAAGAAGAACATCAAGGAGTGGGAGGAATGTCTACCCATCGCCGAGTACGCCTACAACTGTGCAAGACATTCGACTACCGGCAAGTCCCCTTTCGAGGTCGTCTACGGCTTCAACCCGTTGTCCCCATTGGACATTCTACCTCTTCCTCTACAAGAGCGCACCAACCTAGACGCGAGTGCACGAGCAAGCTACTTCAAGAAGATGCATGAAGATACAAAGCACACCATCAAGCGCCAAGTACAACGACTAGCGACCAAGCTTAACATCAACAAGCAACCCATGATCTTCAACATCGGAGATCTCATGTGGCTACACCTTCACAAGGACCGCTTCCCCAACGAACGCAAGTCCAAACTCCTACCTCGAGCCGATGGACCCTTCAAGGTGCTCGCACGCTACAACAACAATGCCTACAAGATCGACCTCCCACGAGACAAGTACAATGTGAGCGACATATTCAACGTCAAGGACCTCTCATCATACGATGGTGATGAAACTTTCGATCCGAGGTCGGATCTTTCCCAAGGGGGAGGGGGAGATGATGCGGAGCATCCCTCACTCATCCCCATGGATGTACCTACATCTTCCTCAACACCACTTGGACCCATGACGAGAGCACGAGCAAAGGCTATCGAAGATAAGGTGAACTCGCTCCTCTCCGAACTCCCTCTTCCCACTCACGAGACATGGATACTACCTCATACGGAAACTCTGTGTGTCATTAGGTGCTTGGAGGAGAGGCGTGGAACAGCTACATGCAATGACCAAGACGGCGAGGACACCAAGCATGAAGCACAAGAAGAAGAACTGCTTCGGAAGCTTCAGGCCCCGGACGACCGGCCAGGCACGGACGTCCGACCCCTGGCAGATGCTACAACCAAAGGAAGAGAGGCCAGCCAGAGTTACAGGCTCCGGACGACTGGCCCAGCCTGGATGTCCGACGAATACCAGGCCCCGGATGACCGAGCCCATCCGGACGTCCGACACTGCACCAACAGAACCTAATCTATGGATTTCTGATGAAGACTGGATGTCCGCGCCAACGTTGACAGAATGGAATCTACAGACTTCCGAAGACTCACGGACATCCGGGACCTCGCGAGCCTCCGGACGACCGGCGCCCCATGGACATCCGACACTTCCCCAGCAGAGCCAAATCTACGGAAGTCCGAAGATCTATGGACGACCGGACCGTCCTGAGTCTCCGGACGTCCGGCGCCTTCCGGACGTCCGATCCCTGGCTGCGTCCAGCTGCGGGCGGATGCCCATGTACCCCTTCACTTCGCCCCTCATTTGCACTAAGACTATATATAGACCTCTCCCACCTCCTAGCTAGGGTCAGCATTGGTTTAGCTCATATTTTGTGTGAGAGCCTTGCTCATCCACTTGGTTACTTCTCCTTGGAGCTCAGGACCTCTTCGGAGAACATCCCCCAAGCGGATTCAAGACCCCTTCAAGGGAAGAACCTTCAAGAACTCCTCACAGAGATGAACTAGCTACTTGTATCGTCCCTTGTTGACTTTGGATCTTGTGTTACTTTGTGCCTCGATGATCTAGCACTTGTGTGATTATATTCGTGTCGGTTGAGTGTTTCTCTGTGTTTCCCCTCGTGATTTCCCTCGTGTTCTTCCGCGCGTTCTTCGTGTTCCCCGTAGGATGCTCTCCAAACGTGAAAGATCGGCCCCATAGGGTTCCGCCCTACATCACATGCCCCATTGCACAACAACATAAGCATACAACTTAGAATGTCAGCATAATGTGAGATTGTCTTGGAAGAACCTGGTGTTTTGTTAGCAGTTCAAGTTTCCAACACACCAATATTTAGGAAGTAGATCATTCTACTATAGCTGTGTAGACGGGCCTTTAATGGTGACAGACTTGCTAGTACTAGTTTGAGATGACTTTGAGTTTGAAGAACTTCCACTATCATGTCTAATTTTTTTAGTTATTTATTAAAACAAATGAAAGAAACAAACAATAAAAACAGGAGGTAACAACTAAGAAAGATGATACATAAAAAGACAAGTAATAAAAAGCAATATTTAGGATATCGCTTATCGTTATTGTCTCGGTCAGCTATGGATTAGAGATTAATCAGAAATCGGCCGATTAATCTATTTTATCAGTCGACTATTAATCGGATTTTTTTTTTGCAAATCTCAGGTTCCCAACACAAAAATACGCTATATTCAACACTAAAACAATATTTGACATAAGTGTTACCTTGATTTATAGCCATTGAATCCTCGTAAAATGACAAACAAAATAGGGCAATTGTACATATTCCGTAACAAGGTCCACAAAACATAAAATAAACATAGTTTTTGCCAGCATAGTGTGATAAATAGGTCTAATTTATTGGTAGATTCCTGATAAATCGCTTGTCAGAACGATAAATCGGTCCAAAATATAAACGGCAAAGATAAGGCATAATCTTATCGGTCACCCCCCGATTACCGATAAATCGGAAGATTAATCGGTGAATCGGAAGATTTCTTGAACAGCAATAAAAAGTATGAAGATAAAATAGTATTTGTCAATAATTCACATTGTTCTAAGATTACTAATTCCTCCATGCTATCTTTAATCTTGATTGGAGTAGGACACCTTAGCCAATCTTTATACAAACAAGAACTTGGACTATGAATAGCGTAAGAGAAATCATAAAATCATCTTGGACTCATCCACTTGTGCTAAATGGCGACTACAATGCAACTGTTTATATCGAGATTGGTAACACATCATGCCCCAATCTTGATAATGATGGAAATCTAGAAGTACTCACCTTCCACCATCCTAGAATATAAAATTTTCCATTTTCCCCTGACATCTCTTCGGTAACATGTATATGAAATTTCATATTTTCTTGTGCTAAGTTCACCACCAATATTATTTTTTTTGCAATTCAAGATGGAGATTTCCTCCCAACACCATTTTGAACACCTTATGAGTCATTTACTTGAGTTGCATAATTTCAAGCATATTGAGTGTTGTAGTCATCAAATAATGCCTTGTTGTTGACCATGCATAACTGGGAGCTTGGAACAAAATAAGCTATGCTCATTCTAGAGTGGTGCTAGGACCCACCACATGTGACATCACTACTAACATTCGAAAATATGCCTTTGTATCCTATCTTACAAAGATGGCATAATTGCTAGTGGACCATCTCACTTTGGCAAGTCTAGCAGAAGTTATGTGATCCATTCAGGATGAAAATCACACTTTATGATTATACATTTTTTATGTTAACTCTAGATGGTATGAAAAGTGCACGAGTCCTTAGCTATCTCTATCTTTGTTGTATGTGCCCAAGGGTCTACAGTGCTCGATCAAGCAATCAGATAACCTCTATTTTGATCTGGTGGACGCGTACATACAACGAAGCATCAAACAACTGTAGGTTGCATTTGGCAATGCTTGGTGGGGGCTGAGGTAGCCTACCTATCATGCCCAAAGTCTCTCTCAAGGAAGTTGAGCTTCTGAACTCGAGCCCAGGTGTGCTCGTTATCTGAGCGGTGTAGTGGAGCTTCAGGATATGATTCATTCCCAAGCAAGGCCACATGCAGGTCTGTTTGTAATGGTGGAAATGATGAAATATGTATGCCATGAAGTATGAGTGATGGGCTAGTTCAGTAACGGGAGATAGACCGTGGTGGATGGGAGGGCACAGTTTTGTGGCTCATGATGTCATGACCGTTTAGGTCGGTGGATCAGGAAACCCGCTTTCGGTGTGTAGTGCAGAAGAATATGAGTAATTGAAGGGGTGGATTTGTATGTGGGTTTGTCTCCTACCTTGGGCAGCTTTGTTAGTCCACTCGTGATAGTGGCCACCTCAGCAACCTGGTTATCTAGGAGGAAGGTTGTTGCTGACTACGAAGATTGAGTTTTTTATGTTGTTGATTAGGATACCCTGAAATCAGTTTTCCATTTCTCGTTTGTCCATGAGCAGATCTGCCATGCTGGACGGATATGCGCACGGCGGATCTCTACATTACCTCATCGCCCACCCATTGGTGGAGAAGGACCCTGAGTCCTATGAAGGCACTAAGCATGGATGCCGAGATCAGTGCGGTGGAGACTGTTGTGGAAGTGGAAATGGAAGGTTCACCGCAGGCATACGAGCAATCGATTGAGTTGATTGACCCTAAATCTTATGGGTGGACAAGAAGGTATACCAGTGTTCAACCTTTCACTCCATGGTATTACTCTGATAAGAAATATGTAGTACAACTTGGCTGGCAATAGAATGTTCTGCATGCGTTGTATAGTGCAAAATTGGCAGTAAATTTAATCGTTTGCGGTGTAACCTAAGTAGTTGAGAATAGCAAATTATTTGTTTGGTGAATTAAGTAGCAAACATGGTTGTGTGGAACCAAGCATGGAAGTAGTTTGCTCTAAATTAATAGTTTTGAGAATCACTCCCTTCGTCCCATAGCATAAGATGTTATTTCAACTTATATATATGTGAGTGCTTGCTCTCCCGTAAGAGTGGTTGGGTAACTCCCAAGTGTAAGGGTGAAGTAACCTAGCAAAAAGTATTTCCCTCGAGTTGAAAACCAAGATTTATCGAATCAGAATAAGTGCTTGCAGCAAACAAAGTCACGGGTACTTGCACACAAAACACTCTTACCCCCAATGTTTGAAGAAGGTTGTCATAGTTACATGGGTAAATTGCGCGGTATGGTAGGAATTGATAGATATATGAAGTAAATAAAATGGTACAACAAACAGAAGTATTTTGTTGATATTTTCAGTAAATGGAAATTAAACCCTTGGGGCCATAGGTTCACGAGTGGCATCTCTACAAGCAGATAAGTTTGATGTTGTTACTAAATTGCAGTTGAGCAGTGATTAAATTCAGTATTTATTTTATGAATATGATCATTCATGGCATAATCTTGCATAGTCATTACATCTGTCATATGTACACCGTTATCCAACAGCATCTAAAACTAATACTACACTCCAAGACCTCTATCCAACATGCATCTTGAACTATTAAGTTTATAATAAACAAAGCATTGTAATAAGTATGATGATATAATGTCAGACAGTAAAACTATCATCTAAGTGTGATAAGTAAACCATTGTTTTATCCTTAGTGACAACAATACAACATGTGTACAATCTCTTAGTACCGCTAGGATCAAATTCATCGCAAGATTGAACTCACTACCATGCACAACTCCCTCTGAAGAATCACCTATCAATCTTGGCCAGAGACAACAGATAGATTGGAAAGCATACATGGCTACTTAATTATGCAGCAAAGAGACTCAAAAGATTCAATATAATTCAATGAAAACTACGATCATAAAGTGACAATTCATCGTGTGTCAACAACACAGCCACCAATTACAACATATAGATCCCGATCATGTGACGCAACACACGAGAACTCTGTATTGTATCATAAGGGTGAGAGGATGTCATGTAGCTACTCCTACCGACCCTAAGGTCCAAAGAAAACAACTCACAAATGATGAAGATGCCTCCGGTGATGGATTCCTCCTCCGGTAGGGTGACGAAGCAGACCTCCAGATTGGATCTATCCGGAACAGAAAGTTGTGTCGGCGGAAGAAACCATGAATAATGGTATTGAGGGTTTCAGAAAATATATGATTTATAGGTGAAAGAACCAGCATAAGGCGGTGCCAGGGGGCCCTAGATGGTCACCCCACGCGGGTGGGCCCCTGGCCGCATGGAGATCAGGGGTGGCCCTCCAATGGCTCCCTACACTTTCTAGAATCCTCGTGTCTTGGAAAAAAATCATATCAAATTTCCATTTTTTACCTCCGTAAATATGGATTTTTCTAAATGTCAAAAACATTCAGAAAAAATCAATTGGGTATGGGCAGTTAGGCACTAAATTAATAGGTTAGTCTAGAAAATAATAATAAAATTGCTATAAAAGTATTCAAAAGTGATACTATAATAACATGAAATAAAAAAATACAAATACGTTTGAGACATATGAGTGAGCATGTCAGTTGTAACAACAACTTATACTATGGATAGAGCAAGTATTAAACTATGAATTACACGATGATTGTGTCCTGTTAGAACAAGGTTTTTTTTTGCAGAAAAGCCTAATGCTCAATATATTAAAGGAACCAGCATTACAAAGAGCATCCCCCCAAAAATAAAAAACACCAATGGGTCGTTTGGGCAAACTCTGGCAACAACTTTCAGGATGAGGGGATGGCGCGCCAGTGCCGCCGCCGCTCTTCTTCATTGGCAGCCGAACTTCTTATCTTGCGGCCGGGAAGTCATCCACCTACGGACGAACCAACACCCTAGAGCAGTTACCATTGCTGGATCCAATGGAGGAAGGCGGCCGGAGGACACGTCGACAACCATAGGTCTTGGATCCACCGCCTGACTGTTAGATCCGCAAGCTCAGATGCCGTCCTGTGCCAGGACGGACTCCTCCCTCCACAAGCCGCACCGTCGCCATAAGCAACCACCGATGAGTCATGAAAAAATCTCCCCCGTCGTCCATATCGGTGCTAGAGTAAGCACCAGCGAAGTGGAAGCAGGACAGGGAGAACAAACGAGAACATATTTTAGAGCACATGCACCCATGCCCCTCTTATCTAGCCCTCCATTCTTCGCATGAAGATCCGTGCAAGTACATTTCTCCTTTTTGTTTCTCTCACATAGAATATGTCTTCAAGTTCAAACCCTTTGCAGAACAGTAAAGCTTTCTAACTAGAATCTAGGATAAAACTTTTAGTTTTTTTTGTCCAACATAAATATATAAAATAAGTTTTATTTGATAAAAAATATATTATTTTTAGTATTTATGTCGGACAAAAAATTCTGAAAGTTTTATCCCACATTCTAGTTAGTATGTTTTGCTACGATGCAAAGTTTGAAGTTCAAGACATGTTCTATATGAGAGAAAAAAAGAAAAAAAAATTCATATACGAAGTTAGTTGTCTCGCACAAATTTTAAAGCAAAATTGGAGAGACGGGATAGCAAGGCCTGGGTGCAGGTGTTCTAAAAATCTACGTCCGAAGAACAAAGGACCACAGTAGCACCGACGCCACTACATGGCACTATTGCCCTATTCAGGCCCTGTTTGGTTCATAAGTCGTAGGACTTTTTCTAGTCCCAACTAAAAAGTCCCTAGTCCAAGTCCCTCCCTGTTTGTTTCCAGGGACTAAAAAGTCCCTAATCCCTCCCTAGAGGTTATTAAATGACCATGTTACCCTAGTATACAGAAAAATAACAACCAAACAACACCATGGGGTGACGGGGTAATGGTTGCAGGGAGGGGCATTGTTGAGACTCTCCTTGAGAGTCTTCTTCATTTAGTCCCAAAAAGCAATTTTTAGTCCCTGGTAGTCCCTCATGTTTGGTTAAAAAGTCTCTAAGAGGGACTTTTTCTAGTCCCTACACCAAAAAGTCCCTGGACACAAACACCCCCTCACATCCTGCCCACCCATATCGACTATCGAGAACCAAGACATCGCAGAACTTGCCCCCCGTATCTACCCTCGTCACCAGGGACAACAACCGCATCTGAAGATAAACTGCATGCGTCTTATTCACCACCACCAACTCCACCATCGGCACCACCACATCGAGAAGATGGACAGCCGAAAGCCTAGCAACCTAGCTACCTTACTACTGTTGTACATGCCAGACCCAGCATCCCATGACCTCCCCCACCAACGGCCATGTCCGTCAGGAGGGAGAGCTACCGGAGACCGGCCGGAATCTGAGTCGCCACAAGCGAAACGGGTTGCCTCTCTCATATCCTGGAGGAAGGGGAGAGTGAATCGCCTAAGAGGTTGTAATTGCAAAGAGGCATTACTCCTTGCCAGTGCATTTGACATTGCAAAAACAGTTTTGCTAGAACTCATCTAGATGAGATATAGTTTGGTCTCATTTATCTTTTATAGCCATTGGATGTGATGCTATAAGATGCGTGTGTGCTGACGTGGGTTGTATCTGTTCTTGTTTTCCAGGTGAATGAGACCAAATTATATCTCATCTAGATGAGTTTTAGGTACTCCCTTGCAAAAAAGGTGATTACCTAAGAAAATTAGGATGATATAAATGTCTAGTCTTAAACGCTACAATGCATTTCAGTCATGCTGATGGCTGGGCAAGAGTGTGATTTTGGCCAGTTTTTTTCAATTAGCACATAGATTGAAAAGCCAAAAATCAGTTAGCTAGCGGACAACAGTTTTGCTAATTACTTAGTTGCTATGTACTACTGTCCCTGTCTCGTAACATAACTAATACTCCCTCCGTCCGAAAAAGCTTATCCCAAGTTTATTTCTCAGATGGATGTATCTAGCACTAACTTGATGTTAGATACATTCATTTAAGGGACAAACTTTTTCAGACGGAGGGAGTATCATTTCTCAAGCTGTTTTAGCTTGCAAAGCGATGTTATGTTATGGGGCGGAGGGAGTACTATTGATCTGTGTTGATGTGCAATAACAAAATTTCAAACAGACAATTAGTTATGGAGTGTGGGGGTGTAGAGGTTCACAACTGCATATGCATGATACTCCCTCCATCCAAAAAAACTTGTCCCTTAAATGGATGTATCTAGCACCAAGTTAGTGTTAGATACATCCATTTAAGGAACAAACTTGGAACAAGTTTTTCCGGACGGAGGGAGTACAGATGAACGAATTTGTGTACGAATGTTGCGCAGTCAGTAGTTGTGATAACAGTGTTGTCCAAAAACATGTTGTACCCTGCAAAATGCCGCAACTATTTTCTTTCATTATGCTTGGTACCATGCATTGTGGATTTGGAAACTGAGGACGATGTAGTGGGGAGCAATGGCGTGGATCTGGAACTTGGGATGTTGTAGGCAGGAGCACAACGAAGCTGGATTTATCTGGTGCTGAGAGATGAATCGTGTAGGTGAAGGCACAGGTAGTGCCGTTGGCCCAGAATCTTGGGATGTCACACACAAATGGATTGCTCGGGTGGGTCAGCGTGGGCCGGGACTGACATGATAGACGCATCCGGGCGCCTTATCACTAGTAGAAAAGGGGGCAATGGTCCAGGCCGGGTCAGCCCATTAGTCCCGGTTCAATCCAGAACCGGGACCAATGGGGGCATTGGACCCGGTTTGTGAGCCCCGGGGGCCGGCCGGGCCACGTGGGCCATTGGTCCTGGTTCGTCTATACCTTTTGGTTCCGGTTGGCGGGACGAATCGGGACCAATGTGCCTTGGTCCTGGCCCACCACCATTGGTCCCGGTTGATTGCCTGAACCGGCACCAATGGCTTCCCTTTAGTCCCGGTTCAAGCCACGAACTGGGACCAATTAATTGCCTATATATACCCCTCGCCCGCGAGCAGAGCACTCTCACTGCTCTGTTTTTTGTGGCCGGCGAGGAGAGAGCTTTGTGGTGCTCTAGCTCACCTCCTATGCACACAAGGTGTTCGATGAAATGCCCGAGCCACACTACTTAAGCTTTTTCCTCTTCAAGCTCGACCTTCAAGCTCCATTTTCCTCAATATTTGTCTAGGTTTAGCGGTCCGTCACGTCCCGTCCCCGTCTTCACCGCCGTCGATCGCCCGCGCTGATCTCGTCGCCGGCACCACCGTCGTGACCCTCTTGTTCTTATCTTCTTTTTGAAAGGAAAAAAAATTCTTACTTGTATGTTTATATAGATACTTGTATGTTTATATAGATACTTGTATAATTTTCTTACTTTTATTATTGCATCTTATATAGTGCGATGGTTTTGGTATCCGCCCCCGTCGGCCCTTGTCCTGTCTATGATTCGGATGTGGTATATATTATCTTTTCATAACTATTGGTTCATCTATTGTTTATGACAATTATGCCGACCAACGTGACATAGATTTTATTTATCTAGGAGGTTATTGAACCGGAAATTCCAACCGACCCTATTGTCGGGAGGTTAAATTTAGTTGAAGAAGAAAACAATTTCTTGAAGGAAAAAAATTAGAAAAATTGAGGAGGAGGAGATGATATTGGAGTTGCATGTTGCGGATGTCGTCGATGATCACAAGATCAAGATGGATGCAATGCGCTTGAAGATTAGAAAGATTAGAAAATATGCCATTCATACCGAGGCTTGGTATCATTATGCCGTTGGATCAGTTGTTACATTGGTTGCGGTTATGATCGCATTTGTTTTCGCATTGAAATGTTTTACATAGTTTCAATGTATGGTTTAATTAATTTAGATGCTCTGCAGAGCTTTATGTTGTTAGATGAGAACTATGTATGTACTTTGGTTTTAATGTGATGATGAACTTCTATTAATTTGGTCACTTAATTATCTATTTATGATGTTCTGTAATGATTTTTGACACACATAATTATATATAATGCACGCAGATGAACCGGCAATGGATGTACGATTCAAGACACACCTCCGAGTACATTAAGGGCGTGCATGAATTTCTCGAAGTGGCTGAGGCAAACAAGCATAATGGTTTTATGTGTTGTCCATGCCCTATATGTGGGAATACGAAGTCTTACTCTGACCGGAAAATCCTTCACACCCACCTGCTTTACAAGGGTTTCATGCCACACTATAATGTTTGGACGAGGCACGGAGAAATAAGGGTTATGATGGAAGACGGCGAAGAAGAAAAGTACGATGACAACTATGTGCCCCCTGAATACGGTGATGCTACTGAAGATCAAGAGGAACCAGACGATGTGCACGATGATGCTGCAACAGGCGAAGCTGCTGAAGATCAAGAGGAACCAGACGATGTGCCCGATGATGATGATCTCCGCCGGGTCATTGTCGATGCAAGGACGTAATGCGAAAGTCAAAAGGAGAAGCTGAAGTTCGATCCCATGTTAGAGGACC
This sequence comes from Triticum dicoccoides, assembly GCF_002162155.2. NCBI lineage: Eukaryota > Viridiplantae > Streptophyta > Magnoliopsida > Poales > Poaceae > Triticum > Triticum dicoccoides. Next base: position 608,403,392 of record NC_041389.1, read on the forward strand.
ACAAAAAAGGGTTGTACCCCAATTGCGAAGATGGCAACACAAAGCTCGGTACCGTACTAGAATTGCTGCAGTGGAAGGCAGAGAATGCTGTGCCTGACAAAGGATTTGAGAAGCTACTGAAAATATTGAAGAAGAAGCTTCCAAAGGATAACGAATTGCCCGACAGTACATACGCAGCAAAGAAGGTCGTATGCCCTCTAGGATTGGAGGTGCAGAAGATACATGCATGCCCTAATGACTGCATCCTCTACCGCGGTGCGTACAAGGATCTGAACGCATGCCCGGTATGCGGTGCATTACGGTATAAGATCAGACGAGATGACCCTGGTGATGTTGACGACGAGCCCCCCAGGAAGAGGGTTCCTGCGAAGTTGATGCGATGCCAAGTTGATGCGATGGCACGGTGAGGACCGTAAGAAAGACCGGAAGTTGAGAGCACCCGCTGACGGGCCACAGTGGAGAAAAATCGAGAGGAAGTACTGGGATGCGTTTGCAAATGACCCAAGGAACGTATGGTTTGCTTTAAGTGCGGATGGTATTAATCCTTTCGGGGAGCAGAGCAGCAATCACAACACCTGGCCCGTGACTCTATGTATGTATAACCTTCCTCCTTGGATGTGCATGAAGCGGAAGTTCATTATGATACCAGTTCTCATCCAAGGCCCTAAGCAACCCGGCAACGACATTGATGTGTACCTAAGGCCATTAGTTGAAGAACTTTTACAGCTGTGGAATGGAAACGGTGTACGTACGTGGGATGAGCACAAACAGGAGGAATTTCACCTAAAGGCGTTGCAGTTCGACCATCAATGATTGGCCCGCTCTCAGTAACCTTTCAGGACAGACAAACAAGGGATACCACGCATGCACGCACTGTTTACTTGACACCGATAGTATATACCTGGAAAGCTGCAGGAAGAATGTGTACCTGGGCCATCGTCGATTTCTTCCGACCAACCATCAATGTCGAAAGAAAGGCAAGCATTTCAAAGGCGAGGCAGATCACAGGAGGAAGCCCGCCATGCATACCGGTGATCACGTACTTGCTATGGTCAATGATTTACACGTAATCTTTGGAAAGGGTCCCGGCGGACTAGCTGTTCCGAGTGACGCTGGGGGACACGCACCCATGTGGAAGAAGAAATCTATATTTTGGGACCTACCCTACTGGAAAGACCTAGAGGTCCGCTCTTCGATCGACGTGATGCACGTGACGAAGAACCTTTGCGTGAACCTGCTAGGCTTCTTGGGCGTGTATGGGAAGACAAAAGATACAGCTGAGGCACGGGAGGACCTGCAACGTTCGCACGAAAAAGACGGCATGCCTCCAAAGCAGTATGAAGGTCCTGCCAGCTATGCTCTTACCAAAGAAGAGAAGGAAATCTTCTTTGAATGCCTGCTTAGTATGAAGGTCCCGACTGGCTTCTCGTCAAATATAAAAGGAATAATAAATATGTCAGAGAAAAAGTTTCAGAACCTAAAGTCTCATGACTGCCATGATATTATGACGCAACTGCTTCCGGTTGCATTGAGGGGGCTTCTATCGGAAAACGTCCGATTAGCCATTGTGAAGCTATGTGCATTCCTCAATGCAATCTCTCAAAAGGTGATCGATCCAGAAATCATACCAAGGCTAGGGAGTGATGTGGTGCAATGTCTTGTCAGTTTCGAGCTGGTGTTCCCACCATCCTTCTTCAATATCCCGACGCACGTCCTAGTTCATCTAGTTGACGAGATTGTCATTCTGGACCCCGTATTTCTATACAATATGTATCCCTTTGAGAGGTTCATGGGAGTCCTAAAGAAATATGTCCGTAACCGCGCTAGGCCAAAAGGAAGCATCTCCACGGGCCATCAAACAGAGGATGTCATCGGGTTTTGTGTTGACTTCATTCCTGGCCTTAAGAAGATAGGTCTCCCTCAATCGCGGTATGAGGGGAGACTGACTGGAAAAGGCACGCTTGGAAGGGACTCAATAATATGCAAGGACACTACACAGTTCTACAGAACTCTACCTTGGTGACCCCGTATGTCGATGAACACAAGAACAGTCTGCGTTCCAAACACCCGGAGCAGTGCGACGACTGGATTACATGTGAACACATCAGGACTTTCAGCAGTTGGTTGGAAGCACGTCTCAGAGGTGACAACACTATTTGTGATGAGCTGTACTTGTTGTCCAGGGGACCATCTTCGACTGTTACGATTTGGAAAGGATACGAGATAAATGGGACATTTTACACAATTGACCAAGATCAAATGAGCACCAACCAAAATAGCGGTGTCCGCTTTGATGCAACAACCGAGAAGGGAAAGGACACATATTATGGTTACATAGTGGACATATAGGAACTTGACTACGAACATGATTTTAAGGTCCCTTTATTTAAGTGCAAATGGGTCAATCTGTCAGGAGGCGGGGTACAGGTAGAGCCACAGTAAGGAATGACAACAATGGATCTGAAAAATCTTGGGTACACTGACGAACCGTTCATCCTAGCCAATGATGTGGCACAAGTTATCTATGTGAAGGACATGTCTACCAGACTGAGAAAAAGAAAAGATAAGGAAGCGAATACATCATACGATGAGCCAAAGCGCCACATAGTTCTTTCAGGAAAAAGGGACATCGTGGGAGTGGAGGGCAAGACAGACATATCTGAAGATTATGAAAGGTTTCATGAAATTCCTCCCTTCAAAGTCAAGGCTGACCCCAGCATCCTGATAAGCGATGAAGATTATCCATGGTTACAGCGCAATAAGCAAATGACACAAGCGAAGAAAAAGTGAAGACTTTCTCCCACAACTATTATGATGATACCATGCCAACTTTGTAACACACGAGTATGATACCATTGTCCGTTTTGTACATGCACATGCTATGTGGGTGAATTTATGATACCATGCCAACTTTCAACTTTTTCATAGTTCATTTAAAATGCTTTAATGTCTTATGGTTCGGCCCCCGTAATAATTAAAAATGGCAACAATAAGTATTTTGTTGTAAGTAGAAATAAAATAAAATAAATAAAGCAAGAAAGAAAACAAAAAATCAAAAAAAATGTTTTCAAATTTGAAAACTAATGGCACTAACAGAAAGTTTATAATTTTTCTAAAACTAAAAGCAAAAAGAATTAAAAAATACAGCAAAAAACAAAAGAAAATAAATAATGCAGAAAACAAAACAAAAAAACAATTAAAAACAGCAACAATAAGTATTTTGTTGTAAGTACAAACAAAATAAAATAAATAAAGTAAGAAAGAAAACAAAAAAACAAAAAAAGTGTTTTCAAATTTGAAAACTAATGGCACTAACAGAAAGTTTATAATTTTTCCAAAACTAAAAGCAAAAAGAATTAAAAAATACAGCAAAAAACAAAAGAAAATAAATAATGCAGAAAACAAAACAAAAAAACTGGAAAATAATTAAAAATAGCAACAATAAGTATTTTGTTGTAAGTAGAAACAAAATAAAATAAATAAAGCAAGAAAGAAAACAAAAAAAATTGCCTCCTACTGGGCCCCCATGGCCTGAATACGACTAGAAACCCTACCATGGGCCAGGATTCAGGCCCACAGTAGGCCCAGCAGGCCCATCAGACAAAGCAGTAGCAAATAGGCCCGCAAGCCTACGGTAGAGAGGAGCTCGAGAGGGGTGCGGCAGTGGGGCTTATAAACCACTGCGCGCCCCTCTCAACTAGCGAGGTGGGACTAAACTTTGGCCCCGACGCTGGCAGCACAGGGTCCTTTGATACCTGTTCGTGGCACCAACCGGTACTAATGCCCACCCTTTAGTCCCGGTTGGTGCCTCCAACCGGGACCAAAGGTCGCCGCTTCCCGCCCTTTGGGCTGCTGAAAAGAGGCCTTTGGTC
>NC_041389.1:608407611-608444137 GCF_002162155.2 Triticum dicoccoides
TTTTTTTGTTCATTGCATTTTTTCATATATATAATTAATGTATATATGTATGTGGTAGCTATATGATGAATGGATGTGGCTATATGTATGTATGAATATAATGTTCATAGCATTTTTTTGTTTATATATGTTTTTTCATATATGTATTAATTTTTTATTTAGGTTGTTAGTAGATATCGATTTTAGGTTAGTGCATTTTAATTAGGTTAGTGTAGAGGAAAAAGTAAAATAAGGAAAAGGAAGAAAAGAGGAAGAAGGAAGAAGGAAGAAGAAGAAGAAAAAGAATGAGAGGAAAAAGAAAAATAAGAAGCGGAAGAAAAGAGAAGAAGAGGAGAGGAAAAGAAGAGGAGAAATAAATAAGAAGAAGAAAAAAGAAGAAAAAGAAGAGGAGAAGAAGAAAAAATAGAAAAAAATCTATTTTTTCTTCGTGTCCTCTATTCCTTTCTTCTTCTTCTTCCTTCTCTTCCTTCTTCCTCTTTTCTTCCTTTTCCTTAATTATTTTCCTTTCTCAAGGGAGAAGAAGAAAAAGAAGAGGAGAAGAAGAAAGAAAGGAATAGAGGAGAAATAAATAAGAAGAACAAAAAAGAAGAAAAGGAAAAGGAGAAGAAGAAAGGAATAGAGGAGAAGAAGAAAAAATAGAAAAATTCTATTTTTTCTTCTTCTCCTCTATTCCTTTCTTCTTCTCCTCTTTTTTTTTCTTCTTTTTTTTCTTCGATCTTCTCCTCTATTCCTTTCTTCTTCTCCTCTTTTTATCTCTTCTTCGTTTTCTTATGTTTTATCGGGTCTGTCGCCGTCAGGCTGCTCGCCTTCGCCCTCGCCGCCCCCTCGAGATAACTTCGACATGAGGGGCGGTCGATATATATACCCCCTCTCGACCGTGATAACCTATACAACGGCAGCACCCCCTTCGGCCATCTCGCTCGACAAAAACTCTCGAGGCCACCCAAATTTACCAAGTGAAAAGAGCGTTGTCGTCGAGGCCACCCCAAACCCTTGAAGCGTTGTGTCGAGGCGATCCCAAACCCTGGAGAAGCAGCGTCGAGGCCACTAACATGATTCCTTATTGTGATTAGCTAGCTAGTTCTACGTTTGCCACTAATATATATCCATCTATACCATGTTTGAATAATAATTGACATGTTGTAAATATTTGCAGAAATTATGGAGTACTACCGAGACGAAGCAACATAAGCGATGTTGGGGGAGATGATCACAGAAGGAACTGATGTTGTCGTGTCATTTTTCACCGACGTCGTTGGTAAGGAAGGACTGGGTGAAGAAGAGGGCTATGTTCATGATGGCTCCGGCCCATTAATGCCGATACAAGAAGAGGGCTATGTTCATGATGGCTCCGGTGATGACCCAATGGAGGTACAAGAAGGAGACCGTGCTGACTGCTCCGGTGACCGAACCGAGTCCGACCAGGTATATATATATTAGTTAAGCCCGTGCTGACTAATTAATTGATGCATTCATTGTTTTGGTATATGTACACATATTAATTACTCTCGTCTTTCTTCCTTTTAATTTCTAGCCCTCCGGATCGAGCACAACTTCGGTAAGGAGATGAGGTCCGAAGAAAAAGTTGAGCTCGGATGAAAGGTTTGAGATCATAGAAATCGCGCCCGATGGCGAACCGATTGAACCCATCCGGACACAGAACGCATTTTCTGCTCAGTGCGGGGTTCTTGTTAGGGACAAGATCCCGATCAGCATCCAGCAATGGTATAAGCCTAAGGATGACCCTGAGGTGTCTTATGTCAATGATATGCAGAAAGAAGATCTTTGGACTCAGCTGAAGGCAAATTTCACCCTACCGCCAGAGGAGGATCCGGAGAAGCCAGTTAAAGAGCAATTAATCAAGTCTTGTGCTCTTAAGAAGATGGTAACCCTATTCAGGAGGTGGAGGAAAGAGTTGAACCATTTTGTCGGAAAAAAAAGACACCAGAATTCATCAGAAAATATGAGAAGATCAAAGATCACTGGCCGACATTTGTGGCCCACAAGACATCGGAAAAGAGTAAGAAGATGTCGGCGATGAACAAGCAAAATGCTGGAAGAAGAAGCTTCACCATCGCACGGGGTTAGGTTGCTACCTCAAAGCCCGACCTAAGTGGTCCAAGGCTGAGAATGATCTGCTTGAAAAAGGGAGCGAACCAGAGACAATGAGATGGCCAGACCGTTGCCGGACTTGGTTCTTTGGGGCTGGCGGAACCTTGGACCCTGTATCAGGGATGTGCCGTTGGACGGACGAGCAACTGGAAATACCAGTCAAGAACCTTCGACACTATATCAATGCAGCGCAGAAAGGGACGTTCGTACCAGACAGGGAGAAGGACGAGCTCACAATGGCCCTCGGGAATCCTGAGCACCCTGGACGGACACGAGGCACGCCAGGCTCCATTCCGTGGAAGGTTGGTTTTCCGGATGCAGGGGGTTACAAAACCCACGAGAGGAGGAAGAAACTGGAGCAGGGCCAACTGCAGGCGCTGCACGAAAGGGTAATGGGGCTAGAGGAACGAGAAGAGGAATGAGAAGCAGCAGATCGCAGCAAACAACCTGCCAAAGCTTCCCCCGAAGCTACCCCGCCATCTCAGCGGAGAAGCAGCGTGGCTTCCACCGAGCTGCTTCAGCCGGAGCATGTCTTGACGGCTCCTGCCAGCTATCCCGTGGATGCTATCACGGAGTCTCAACATTACCACATTATGGCGCGATGGATGAATTTGAAGGTCAAGGCGGCTGTTGGCTCTGTTTATCCTACTGGATCCGAAGCAACTTATCACTGCCGGCCGATTCCAGAAGGATATGCTAAGGTGATGGTGGATGAAATAACGGAGGGATTTGTGGACCTCCTGCTTGACCACCCTACCGGTGAAGGGGAGACTAGGGTGGGTTGTGCTCTGAAGACTCCATGCCTATGGCGGAAGGAGCTCATCAACCTTCCGAACTGGACGCCTCCGCCTCCTCCTCCTCCTCCGGCGAGTCAGGGCACTCCGCCTCCTCCACCGCCTCCTCCTCCGGCGAGTGACGATCAGGGCATGCGTGGCGGCACTCCGCCTCCTTCTCCGGCGCATGGCGGCACTCGCCTCCTTCTCCGCCTACGCCGGCGCGCCCGAGCAGCCAGCAGCCTCCTCCTTCTCCGCCTCGCCAGCAAGGGCGGAAGAGACCCGCCGCCGCCCCGGCTGCTCCAGCGCGTCGTACTCCTTCTCCTCCGCCTCGTAAGCAAGAACGAAAGAAGACAGACGCCGCAGCCGCTCCGTCTGCTCCGGCGTCTAGCAGCACAACCAGAGGCGGGAGGCAATACAGATACGGTCCATCTCTCAAGCCTCTAGAGAAGTTACCGTACGAGAGGTCTGAGGAGGAAAACGATATGATTGTGCGGACCCACGTGAAGGAGTTCTTCAAAGGGCTGAAAGCAAAGAGACATCCATCTCCGGAGGAGAAGGTAGACCCGGTGAAAGCAAAGCGCACTATCGATGCCCTGAGGAAACCAGCAAAGTCTCCGCCGAGAACTAACTATCAGCACATTACTGAACAGACATATCTCGAAGCCTAGCGGTCGGGAAGTATTGTCAGTGACAAAAGGTTAAAAGAACGAGCAGAGGGGAAAAAATTGCCCAGCTCGGCGAACAAGCACAGCAATCGTGCCCCCCGCTCAATGTGTCTAATGGTCCGGGGACGGTGGCCGATTATGGCAATCTTGGAGATTACCTGCCTGACGATCAACTTCCTGATTTCTTGGAGGTGGACAAACACAGATACGAGTACGGGAAGCCTCTCGTCAAAGATGAAAAATCTCTGACAACAATGATGCGAAGATTCCATAATTGGTACATGAAAACCTGCAGAGAGTCTGGGGGGACGAATGCTTTGTGTCTGAATATTAAGGAGGAGCACGACCTCGTTGCAAGTGATCTGTTGACTGTTCCATTTGATGAGTTCTTCGCGTTCTTCAATCAAAAGGCCCTCGATAAACTAATGGTCTTTTGCTACTGTCTGTAAGTACTATTTCTGTCATTAAGTCTCCATATATAGCTCGGCTCTTTCATTGCATGTATTTATAATTAATTATCCTCAATATATTATGCAGATTGAAGATCGTCGAGTGCAAAAAACAAGAAATTTATGATATTGGGTTCATTAACACAAATATCATAGATGAATTTCTGGTTAAAAAGGACGTCAAAGAGGCCGAGGATAACTTGCTACGATCGTTGCTCAAAAATCAAAACAAAGATACCATACTCTTTCCTTACAATGGCAAGTGAGTGTTATTGTCGTGTGCAAATTCGGTTTCCCTTATTACTCGAACGAGGTTATAGTAATGTAATTGATGAGTTATGCATGCGTGCGCAGGTACCACTATATTCTTCTGGAGATTAAGCTTGAGCGGGTACTAGTAACCGTCTTAGACTCGAGACGAAAAGATCCCCAAACCTATGTGGACATGACTAAAATGCTCAACAAGTAAGTTCAATCGATCATTATCGCACCATATCGGCAACTTTTTGTTCATTTCCTGATATCTCAAGTAATAATAATTATTTTCTTTGTCTTGCAGGGTTTAGAAACAGTTCACCGCAGAAGCTCCGGGACTGCCGAAGGAGCTGCGATATATATACCCGAAAGTAAGTACTACTGGCTAGCTAGTTGCGCGCATCTCCTGTTGATTCTATAGCTATACTTTCATCAATGCCATTTATAATGCTTCATTATCAGTTTGATTGACCTCTATTTCTCGTAAAGTGCTTGTGGCAGGAACAAGAAAATGATTTCTGTGGATACTATGTGTGTGAGTTCATCCACAACGCGACTTTAAAAAACAAACGGGGCTACTCTAAAAGATAATATGAAGTGCGTAAGCAATAATATTCACAATTTCATTTTATTACACCATCATTTCTATTGAGTTTCATTCATATATATATATGCATTAATTACCCCCTTCTTCAAATTGGACGTGGCAGATACGGAATGAACTCCTAGAACCAGATCGCATGAAAGCAATTCAAGAGGAATTGGCGGGATTCTTTCTTGACCACGTCATCAATAAAGCCAGAGAATACTATGTGGAAGTTGATTTCAATTGCTAGGGGATTGTAATTAAGAGATCTTATACATATTGTACATGTATGTAGCCAGTAGCGTCGGATACATGATATGAAAACTTATTGTTCGACCAATCTCTCAGAGAAGGAGAGGTCGATCGATCACTTCTCTCGGTATGCATGACGAACTTCTGTACTCAATGGTTCTCTCGATCACTTATGTATATAGTACGTAGCGTCGACCAAGCACGGACATAAGAGAGGACACTTCTCTCTATTAATTAGCTAGCTAACACAATATATAAAACACCTAAATTAACCCCCCAAAACCCCCAACCCCCCTCCTTTTAAAAAAAATCCAGCCACTGGAATGCTGACGCGTGGATGTCTTTTGGTCCCGGTTGGTACCACCAACCGGGACCAAAGGCCCCCTGACTGGGCTCGACGCACAGGGCCACGTGGAGGCATATTGGTCACGGTTCGTGTTTGAACGGGGACTAATGGGTGGAGGTATTAGTAACGACCCATTAGTCTCGGTTCATGAACCAGGACTATTAGGTGTTTTTCTACTAGTGTATATTTGGACTGGATATGAGGGGTCTCGGTTCGCCCAGATATTCAAGGTCCGCTTGGGTCGCATTTTCGTGACCGGTCGGTGATCAGGCCATTCGATCGGGCGTTTGAGACGAGTTTGAGGCGCCCAGCTGTAGATGCTTACAGAATACATGCGCATATATGTGCCCTAGTGGGAATCTTTTGGCCTACCTGTACTCGAGCTCAGAACATAACTTTCGCCTGAGAAATATTTATGACCGATGCGACTGGCGGAGGTATGCAGTCTCCTGGGGGTCTGTGGTCCTCCCAACATTGGATCAATTTGTGAAGAAAAAAATATTATGAGGGATAGGTGAGAACTTTTTTAGCTTTTGTTAGCCGTCTGATCAGGTCGTCCTTGCACACCCCATTGTCTCACACTCGCATCCTCCATCCAACCACCTCGATGGCTCGCAAGCAGCCAATGTGGACTCATCACGTCGCGCATCACTAGAAGGACCGACAGCTGTCGTGGGCACCAGCCGCCGTCGCAGCAACCCCATCGGCCTTGCATGCTTCAACACAACACCCGCCTGCTGCTGCCCGTCGTTAGAGCATCTCCAACAGCCGCTGAACACGCCGCGCGCTAACCGCGTGTTCATCGTCTGGTTTGGCGCGGCGCGCAGCGCTGGCTCCAGCAGCCGCGCTAAAATGCAGCGCGCGTGCAGCTCCAGCAGGCGCGCTAAAATGTAGCGCGCTCATTCTACAACATTTTTAATTAATTTTGCATAGATAAAAAACAATATAAATGTATTTTACATCGGTGCAACTAGATAGATAATTCGAAATCATAGATAGATAAAACTACGGTGCAACTAGATAGAAACTACTACGGTGCAACGAGACAAACTACGGTGACTCTAAGTCGCTACCATCATCACCATCATCATCCTCGTAGGTGTTGTCCGATGTATCGATCCATATGTCGTCCCAACGTTCATCGTCTGACGTGAAGATCGACCTCCCACCTGCTTCAACGATATCTCACTGCGATATCGCCAATGCCTTCCGCCTACGCCGGTCCGCCCGCTCCGTGCGGCGCCTTGCCGTCCTCTCCGCCCAGTAGGCACGCTCGTCGGCGACGTCCTCCGGGTGGCGACGGCGTCACTCCGCCATGGCTCGCTCGTCCTCCTCGGCGACGAGGAGGCGGCGCTGCTGCCGAGCGTGCTCGGCACGGTCCGGGTCGGTGATGAGACGAGGCGGAGGGGCGACGCGCTGCGCCTGCTCGCGCGTGAAGACGTCCCGGAAGTTCATCTACGACTGGGGCCTGTCCAAGCGCCACGCCGCTGCGTCGTACGCGCGGGCCGCCTCGTGCGCGCTCCGGAACGACCCGAGGCCGAACCGGACGTCGCCGGACCGGATCTCGGTGGAGTACCAGCCGTTGGGGCACTCGCGAACGCCGCGGAAGCCCGAAGAACCCCGGCGGCGCGGCGGCATGGTGGTGCGGTGCTGGCGGGAAAAAGTAGCCAAGCGGCGAGGTGACGAGGAGGAGGTCGCGTGGCAGTGTACTGAGCGCGTGACGAGCGCCGAATTTTATAGGCGCGCGCGAAGCGGCGCGTCAAATCTACCGCGCCGGCTGCCGCTTTCTCCCGCGCGCGATAATTTCCTGCCACCGCTGAAGTGCGCGAAGCCGGCGGCGTGCGCAAAAAACCAGTTTTACCGCGCGGGCACGCCTTTTGGCGAGTGTTGGAGATGCTCTTAGCAACACCACCAATCAACTGTAGCTGGCCGCGTCGCGCATCCGTACGAGGACTGATAGGCGGCCGCCGTCGCGGCAACCCACCGGCCTTGCATGCTGCAACGCAACACCCACCTGCTGCCAGTCTTTGACACCACCAGCAGCATGAGCCCATGCGACACCGGCGAGGCCCATTGAAACACCGATGTCTCACACTGCAAACAGGGCAAGGCGAACGGCGAGTCGCATTGCAGCTTCTCTGCCGCCGGTGAGATCTGCTGGTGGCAGCAGTAGACGGGCTGCATCCCAGCTCTACCGCGCCGCTGATGAGACGTCCGGCGCAGGAGTACACCCGTTGCATGCCAGCTCTACAACACCACGGACGAGATAGCCGTAACACCATGCACCCTGCACTGTAGCTCCGCCGCCCGTGAGATCCACTGATCACAAAAGTACACGTGCTACATCGCATCTCTGCTGCCTGGCCGGTCCGTGCATGTTGGGGACCCTGGGGCGAAACTAAAACTTAGGGCCCTCACCCATAGATGAATACTACACTTATTTTCATTAGTAAGATGACGAATCTGTAGCATGTAACAATTTACATCTCGATGATCTTGGCTTCATCTAAATAATTATTTGGTTGTTCAAATGAAACAAAACCAATATCAGACATTCCCAAAAATAACCACTGGTTCTTCAACGTTAATTGCTCTTATTGGGAATTCCTTTAAAAAATGATATCGTATCAGCAAATCTAATCACATTATTTTCTTTCCTCTAGTCACAATTCACTAGGCAAAATACTTACGGGAAGACATTCCACAACAAAAGTACAAAAAGTGCAATTTTTGTTCAAGATATATATGGTCAAGGAACGAAAGCACCTTAATATAGATGGTTTGGATCGGACGTAAGAAAAGTACGAATCCATGGAAACCTCAGACTGTAATATCTGAAAAATGTCCTCAAAATACAAGAGACATATCACCTCCAAAAGATAAGCATATCTACAGTTTAAAACATAGAAAATAGTGCTAGGAAAAGGAAATTATAATTCCTATGTTACCATGGATCGACATTATTTAACATTGAATCGTCAAACTAAGGAATGAGATTACTAGAAAGAACAAAGAAGAACCAGGGCCGTACCATCTCTCAACCATATGCTGAAGGAGAAGAATGTACGGGATGAAGAGGAGCTAATTGGGGACTGGAACTGCGCCATTTGTCTTCGTCATGGTTGGTCGCGACCTCAAAATCAGAAAGGCATGGGAAGGGCGGCGCTGTTCTTGGAGACTGAGATCAGGAATTGGGGAAGAAGAGGAGACGCCCAACTGCAGAGAGAGAGAGAGAGAGAGAGATCCCCGTCGGGATCGATTAATTCCTTCGGTTTTTTTTTTTGAGAGCGTGGTGGGCTTTGCCTGATTGCTTGCACTTTGGGCCCCCTTATTTTTTTCCTCTATATTTTTCTGGGTATAAAACTAAACAGAGAGAACTATACCTGGGCCGGGCCCCCAGCTTCCAGGGGGCCCAGGACGGGCGCCCCGTCTGCCCGCCCTATGGGCCGGGCCTGCTCTGCTGCGCCGCCGATGAAATGGTCACAACACCATGAACGCTGCACTGCAACTCCGCTGCCGGTGAGGTCTGCTTGCAGTACCACATGTTGGAATGCAGCTCCGCCGCCCGGCGAGATTTGCGAAGACGCGACACCACACGCGTTGCATGGAAACATTCCCCGGCCGCCGGCGAGATCCACGAGTGGCAATGTTGCTTGTGTTGCACTGCAGCTCCGCGGAAACGACATTGACCTCTCCGTAACACCGACAACGCTGAACCAACATGCTCAGCGACATCGACCGCAGGCCGACGGTGCTCGGCAACACCGACGGCAGCAACGAGCCAACGACCAACGCTGGTGCTGCGACCCGGCACGGGTCGGTGCTGCGGATCACCGGCTGCTGGGGTACTACGGATTCCCCGCCGGCTGATGCACACCGCCTGCGACTGCTCCGACAAGGTCCATGGCGAAAAAGGTCGGAGAGCGAGAAGAGGGAAAAAATGAGGGCCTCGCTTGTGTGGTGGAAGAACGAGTGGCTCTCGTTGTTGTGTCTGGAGATAAGGTAGGCGGTGGTGCGTGGTACGATCAACCCTGATCAAACGACTGGTGAGGAGGCTTGCATCAGCCAGAAATCAGTCTCTCAGATTTAAGAATTTTCCAATATTTATTGCACATTACTTCCTCTTATTCGTGTGCCTAGACTCTTAAATATCTCTACCTCTCGAGTGAATAGCAAAAAACTACCACATTATGGGCTATCGTTCCGAAAAACTACCACTTTTTTTAATTTTCCAAAAAAATTACCACAAAAGTGGTTGGCTGTTCCAAAAAACCCAAGTGGCCGAATGGTTACGTTTTAACTGGGGTCATGACATGTGGGGCCCGCCCGTCAGGGTTTTTTCGGCCATAATGCTCACGGTGCGCGGGTGACGGCCGTTAGGGCGCGCGAGCCATCCCGACTAGGTCAAGACGGATCCGGCCCATCCTCACTCTGTCTTCCCCCTCTCTGTCTCCCTCTCTCTCGCGCGCGCCTCCCTCTCCGATGGCGTCGGTGGCGGTGAAACCAGGCGATGGCGGCCATTCAACAAGTGGAGGTGGAAGGGGAGACGGAGGCGGCGAGTACTCAGAGGTTGATAACTAGCTGGGGAGCGGTAGCTTCGCAACCCAGCCGGCGGCGCCGCCGCCGCAGCAGACACCACAGGCTGCAGCTCTGATGCAGGCTCCTATGCCACAGGCTACACCGCCGTCGACTGATGATTGCCAGTTCTCGCTTGAGTACAGAGCAGCGAGGTCTCTTGCTAGCGCTGTGTAGGCGGATCCGGCCAACTCCCGGCACTGGGCATCTGCATTTGGAGGGGTGGAGTAAGTTTTTTTTTCTCTTATGAGCTCCTTCAACAGTTTCTGCAATTCTGCTTGTTCATTTCAAACAACATAGCATAGTTTAGTTAGTTTTTTGACCAAACCCTAGGTTGATGTTGCTGTGATTCATCTTAGAACATGAACATGCACTGAATAAATGTTGAGAAAACATTCTGTGGCATGTTTTGGATGCAACAGTATCATTTAGCACTGAGGGATTAGTTAGATTTATTAGAAATGCATGGTGGATTGAGAGAAGCATTTGTTAGATTTAGATTCCTTACTGTACTTTATAGTTAGTGTGCACTAAATTTTGTAGCAAAAAACACTTAGTTAGTTGGGGTTTTCAAATAACATATTATATAATGCAGGCTAGATGATGAAATTTGCGAGGTTAGGCTGCATTTCCATGGCAGAGATAACATGGAAAGGAGATTTTCTGTTTCAAACATCACTTTTCTGAACTTGATAGCACTTACTGAGACTGAAGGCTATGGGTCAAATGACTACATGTATTGGGTAAAAGAACAAGGTATTGGACAGGAAGGTTTATTGCTTCTGGACAGTCAAGATGCAGTTGAAGAAATGATAGACCACTCAGATTTCACAGTGCTCAATATCATTGTTTCCAAGGCAAATGAAGATAGAGATGTTGAATGTAACAGGGCTCACAATGTTTGTGAAGAACAGATTCCAATAGGCAGTCCAGTGGGGGGTCCTGGTTTTGTGTTAAGTCTATCACAAGATGGAGTGGTCCACCCTCTTGAAGTTAATTAGAACACACAACAAAGTTGTAACTTGAACATTTCAGAAGCTCATGGCGGAGATGATGATGGACAGGCTGCTAGTGAAGAGGATGATGGTATTGACAAATCATCCTCAGACTTTGAGATTGGTAGGAGTGACTATATAGGGATAAAGATGTCTTACAAGGCTTGGAAGAGAGGTGAAGAAAATATTGGAAATGAAGAAGAAAGAGATGTTGTAGAAGACAGACCACAGTTTGAAGGTGACAGTGATGTTCAGAGTTTTGGCAGGAGGAGAAAGAGGCTGACAGTGGAGAGGAAATAGTTGTGGAAAAATGCAGGCATGAGAAACTCAAGCTTGTGAGAAGAGCAACAGCAAATCCAGGTCCAACTTCCAGAGCTCACAGTCAGCCAGGGATCCCAAAGTTTAAAGATTTTGTACCTAAAGCTGATGAGTATTGCTTCCCTGGTGATGTGGGCATTTCTGACTCAGATGGAGAGACTCCAAGACTACCTTCTAGAAGGAAGGGAAGATTGAAGAAGAAGAAGAAGAAAGAAAGGAAATGGTATGACCCAAAGGTACCTGATGCACATGAGAAGCTGTGCAAGGACCTTTGCTTCACCAATGTGTATGAGTTTAGAAAGGCTTTGAGAAATTTTCATGTTAGGACTTTGAGAAATTTTTAGTACCATAGGAATGAACCATCAAGGGTTATTGTTTGGTGCCCAGAGAGGAAGAATGGATGTGAATTTTTCATGACTGCATCCAAAGTAGCCCATGAAGATACATTCACAATCAAGAAGTGCCACATGGATCATAGTTGTGGAGCCTGTGGAGAGAGTACAAAGGTTACTGCTGAATGGGTTGCAGAAGCTTTGGAGGACACAATTAGATCAAATGTAAAGGCTGATGTAGAGACAGTTCTCAAACATACTAAGAAGAAGTTTGGGGTGCATGTACCTAGGAGTTTGGCATGTAGGGCAAGGCTGATGGTTGTTGATGTTGTGCAAGGTGATAATAGAAAGCAGTATTTGAGGTTGAGGGACTACCTACAATGTGTGCTTGACACAAACCCTGGAAGCAGGTGCATAGTAATCTCATTATTAGCTTATGTAATCAAACAACAGGGCCTTAAGCAATTAATGAAGTATTTCCTCAATCCCCACAAAGATATTGCCTAAGACACATATATGCCAACTTCCAGTCAGGTGGCTTTAGAGCAGAAGAACTTAAGAAATGGGTTGACAAAGCTAGCTATTCCTTCACTAAACATGGTCACAAAGAAGGAATGGCATGTTTGAAAGCAGCATATGAACCAGCCTACATGTGGTTGAATGGCATCCCTAAGGAGTGTTGGGCTAGATATGCAATGGATCATGTGTGCAAGACTGACTTGGTAGTGAACAACCTTTGTGAGGTTTTCAACAAAATGATTCTAGATGTCAGGTCCAAACCAATTAAGACCATGTTTGAAGGGTTGAGGACCAAACTAATGGTTAAGTACCAGGGCATCAGAGAGAAAACAGAGAGTTGTAGGTGGGAAATAACCCCACATTACACGGAGAAGCTTGAAGAGAGCAAGAAGTGGGCTAAATACTGTGAAGCAAACATGGCTGGTCCCAATATCTGGCAAGTAACTAGTGGAGAGAACACATATTGTGTGAAGCTTGATGAAGGGAGCTGCTCTTGCAAGAGGTGAGACATGACTGGATCACCTTGCCATCATGCAATATCTGCAATGCAGAAGATAAAAGTTCACCCAGAAGATTATGTGCATCCATTCTTTAAGAAGCCAATGTATAAGGTTGCATACCAGCACATCATCTACCATGTCCCTGGTCCTGAATTCTAGCCCAACACCAACACACCAGACAAAGAACCACCAGTCAATGGTCAAGCTGATGTTGGTTCTAAGAGGAAGAGGAAGGCCCCAAGCAAATTTGCTTTGTATTTCACAGTCAGTGGCAACCATTGAATGTGTTGCACTCAGCTCTGCTTTATGCCTTGAACTATGCTTGTTAGGCATGCTTGCTATCTGTGTTATTTGCAATGAACTCTATTTTCATTTGAACAATTAAGTTATGTGGTGTGTGTTTGAACTGCTTGGAACAATTAAGTTATCTATCTACTGTCAAGCTCTGTTATGAATTGTTTCATATGAAATTATTTCTTATGCTGATCATTGTTATGTAGATCAATTGATTTATTTTGTTGATATTTGATTGATATGATTAGGTCAATTTGGTCACTTTGGCTATCTAGGACCAAAACCGAACATATCTAACCTAAAACATCAAGATTTGGCCATCTGGCCAAACCATAACATATCTAACTTAAAACATCAAGGTCACCAAATCAATTCATTCATTCATACAAATATAGATACAAGATTCATTCATAAATTGCATCATAGACAGATTGATTCATCACATAGATACATCATTCAACATTTTTCTTTCACCAGCTTCATACATTGCATTGCATCATAGACAGCTTGATTCAATACATACATAGCTCATTCAACATTGTTCTTACACCAACTTCAAACATCAAAGAGATAGAAAGACATATCTAGGAACACAGAAACATAACAGCAGCATCATGGGTATAGAATCCTAGCCATCTCTGCCTAGTGACCTGAAATGGATGGAAATTTTCCCTCCTCCTTGCCCAGTAGATGATATCATCATCACTAGGGTTGGAGCCAGGGGGAATGCCTCCAGGAACTGCTCTATGTCCTTGCGGTTATGTGCTACAAGGATCATCTCAACAAGTTGCATCTCTGCGCCTGGCTTGCCTGGGCACCTCTTCTTCTCCATCTATGACCTCTATAGGATCCATCTCTCCCTGGGATTCTAGGGTTTCTTTGGCGGCCGGGGGTGGAGAAGGGTGGGGTGGGGGGATTGACCGCGGTTTCTCCCAAGGGGTGGGCTTTATAGACTATTGATGGTCCGTGGTAGGTAGGCACAAGAGTAGTAAAGTAGCCCAGTCTAGGCCCACAATGTGTACATAATGGTTTTAGGGCCAAAAATAAACTAGTACAACATTGCTAGTTTTAGGAAAACAACCTAAAGAAATAGAACAGTTCTTCACTGCATTACTTAAGATAGATAGGTTCTTAACAGTACAATAACATAGGCCAGACTTAGCAAATGTTCTCCACCACTCCAGTTACCATAACTTAGACAAGTTATATAGGACTGCACAAAATATACTCCTACCATCATCTTGCAAGGCCTGTTATATGTGTAGGCCACCTTACTTACTTAACCACCATTGTCCAAATCTTCAAGCCTCCAATATGGCCTTGATTTTCTCAACCTTTTCATTACTCCCATGGCCAGCATTCAGCAGATCAGCAACTACTTTCTCAAGCTCTATCTTCTCTTGTGCAAGAAGATCCATGTCCACCTTTATCTCTTTCATTGCCTTCCTGGTGTTGTGAATTATGTCTGCCTGGGCCTGAAGGATACACCTCTGTTCTTTTGCTAGCCTTAGCTTCTCCATCTTCATCTCCAGCTCTAGCTCTTCCTTCCGCTTCTCATATTTCTTAGCATCCATTGCTTTCTGGTAGTCAATCTTGCCAACACCATTCTGCCAGTCAAATCTTGCTAACATCATCAACCATTTTATGATACTCAGTGCAGAGATGATCATAGTTCTTCTTCAACTTGGCAACCTCATCCTCATATGCATGCTTGTCTTGAATCCTTCCAAGGTTTTGCTCATGGAACATTTCCTACAGCTTGATGAGGCAGTTCTTAAGTACATCAGGCCAGGCAGGATCAACCCACTGAACTACACCACAATTCACACCTCCCTGTAGTTTGATCAGAGAACACATACTTCAAAAAATGCATTAATTCAGTTCTAACTTCAATTCAAAAAGAGGATTGGTACACAAGGAGGACATGTAACCATAAATTCAGTACCAATTTCAGTTCAAACGAAGTTAATGTACAAATTCAGAATCCACTAGGCATAACTGAATCCACTAGGCATAACTGAATCCACCCAGCATACTCAATTACTCACCTGAACAGGGCATCCATAGAACCTCCTCCCAGTGTTAGCACCTTCAAAAGCAACACACTTCCTAGGTTTCATATCGTGCAGAGTACACTTGGCAACTTCCTCCATGGGAGCACCACACCAGAGTGGCTCAGGGATGGTGTGAGGTGTGTCCTACATGCAGTACAAGGTAGATCAGAACCAATGCATCAACTAGTTCAACTTGAGTCAAGCTTTGCCTTGCTGAAGGTCAGATCAGATTTACAAGGTAGATCAGATCAGACATCACAGTGCCATCTGTTGGGATCTACGGTAGGGTGCATCGACTGCAAATTTAAAATCCTACGCGCAGAACATCCAGGAACATGCTACTGGAGATGGATCACAGATCATTACCACTAGACGCGTAGTGCCGTGCAGCGGAAGAAGAGTTGGGGCAGCGTGTCCGCGTGGATCGTCTCCTCCTTGTCCGATCTCCCTCGAACAGCCGGTCGTTCGATCCCGCATACAAGTTCACCGAAGTGGCGCAAGTGCACCGCCTCTAACGGTATCCGTGCGTGCAGGAGGAACACCGTGCGGCGGACTGCTAGGTCCGAACACACAGTCGGCAGCGAGTGGAGGTGGCTATTTGTAACACATGCAAACCCTAGTGACGGCGCCGAAGCGATCAACCCCATAGTGTGCCGCACCTCTACCTTATATAGGCATCCAGCGCGGGCTCAACACTTGTTCCTCGCACGGACCCTAAAGCCCACAAGTCTACTCGGCCACAATCCGAATACAGTTCGGATCACATCCGACCAGTGTCCTCGGATCCGACCTCGTAGGTTCCTTCCCTTAAGCGCGCGACCCCTTAGGTTCAAGTCGGCTTGGTCGCAGTTCGGATCACCTTCGAACTGCACTATTGGTAGCGGCCTCTAGCAAGGCATGCCGAACACCAAGCAGACTATGAAGCTGGTTAGGCGAACTTGTACAATGTGTCACACTTCTGTTCCCTTTGCCACACGATATATGTTGTCGGGCTCAAGGCAAGATTGTCATCCTTGTGCTAGCCCGACCTGTTTCTCGTTCCAATGATGCCGACCACTATCCAGATTATCTCATAATCCTTATCGCATGGACATGCTTATCCTGGTCGGATCACATGAGGGGCCCAGAGTATATCTCTCCTGATCGGAGGGGCAAATCCCATCTTGCTCGACCACGTCTCGCAGCATGGGTCTGGACAAGCCCGAAACCTACCTTTGTAACTACCCAGTCACAGAGTAGAGTTTGGTCGGCCCAAAGCAGATCTATCACCATCCCGAGTACATGTGTCAGCTCAGGTATTAGGACATAGAACATATGTTGTACTAGAGACTCACAGATGACATATCGCTTCGTCTCATACTTGGGTCTATCCGACTCGGACCTTATCTCAACTCGGATCCGACTATTTCGAATCCGACCAGACCTTTCCAAGTCCATATTATCCGGTTAGCATCCAATGCTCCATGGCTAGTGAGACGAAGCCATCGACCGTGTCATATGCTAGTCTAGTCGGCTGCGCATCCACACAGCCCTTTCGACTAGGGACCTTTTAGGATAGTCATCATACAATGCATAGTCCCACAAACAAGTCACGTACTTGCTGATACACATCATTGATAATGTCCAACGACTATCTTTATTCATAAACACATAGGAAATATCATCATTCATGATTGCCTCTAGGGCATATATCTCCAACAGTCTCTCACTTGCACTAGATTCAATCAAATAGACATCGAATGCCCATAGCTCTAACGTGCCCCTCATGCTTGGGTTGTGGAAGCGGCTTAGTCAACGGATCTGCAACATTTGCATCCGTGTGAATTTTGCATACGTCTATATCACCATTCTTTACGATCTTGCGTATCAGGTGATATTTCCGATCTATGTGTCTGACCTTGTGGTGATTCCTCGGCTCCTTGGCTTGTGCGATGGCACCAGAATTATCACAATAAAGGTCCAACAGTTTTACCGAGGCTGGGAAAATACCAAGATCATTGATACGTCTCCAACGTATCTATAATTTTTGATTGTTCCATGCTATTATATTACCTATTTTGGATGTTTATGGGCTTTATTTTACACATTATTATCATTTTTGGGACTAACCTACTAACCGGAGGCCCAACCCGTATTGCTGTTTTTTGTCTATTTCAGTATTTCAAAGGAAAGGAATATCAAACGGAGTCCAAACGGAATGAAACCTTTAGAAGCGTGATTTTTGGAAGGAACGTGATCTAGAGGGCTTGGAGTGCAAGTCAAGAAGCATCCGAGGCGACCACGAGAGGGTAGGGCGCGCCGCCTGTCTCGTGGGCCCCTCGGGCGGCCACCGATGTACTTCTTCCTCCTATATAAGCCTACATACCCCAAAAACATCAAGGGAGCAACCGAAACACAATTTCCGCCACCGTAACCTTCTGTATCCGTGATATCCCATCTTGGAGCCGTCGTCGGCGTTCTGCCGGAGGGGGATTCCACCATGGAGGGCTTCCACATCAACACCATAGCCCTTCCGATGAGTTGTGAGTAGCTTACCACAGACCTTCGGGTCCATAGTTATTAGCTAGATGGCTTTTTCTCTCTTTTTGGATCTCAATACAATGTTCTCCCCCTCTCTTGTGGAGATCTATTCGATGCAATCTATTTTTGCGGTGTGTTTCTCGAGATCCGATGAATTGTGGGTTTATGATCAAGTTTATCTATGAATAATAATTGAATCTTCTCTGAATTCTTTTATGTGATTGAGTTATCTTTGCAAGTCTCTTCGAATTATCGGTTTGGTTTGGCCTACTAGATTGAACTTTCTTGCCATGGGAGAAGTGCTTAGCTTTGGGTTCAATCTTGCGGTGTTCTTACCCAGTGACAGAAACGGTTGCAAGACACGTATTGTATTGTTGCCATCGAGGATAAAAAGATGGGGTTTATATCATATTGCTTGATTTTATCCCTCTACATCATGTCATCTTGCTTAATGCGTTACTCTGTTCTTATGAACTTAATAATCTAGATGCATGCTGGATAGCGGTCGATGTGTGGAGTAATAGTAGTAGATGTAGGCAGGAGTCGGTCTACTTGTTGCGGATGTGATTCCTATATACATGATCATGCCTAGATAACGTCATAATTATTCGCTTTTATATCAATTGCTCGACAGTAATTTGTTCACCCACCGTAATACTTATGCTCTTGAGAGAAGCCTCTAGTGAAACCTATGGCCCCCGGGTCTATCTCTTATCATATTTGCTTCCAATCTACTTTTATTTGCATCTTTATTTTCTGCATCTATATTATAAAATACCAAAATATATTTATCTTATTATATTATCTCTATCAGATCTCACTTTCGCAAGTGGCCGTGAAGGGATTGACAACCCTTTATTGTGTTGATTGCGAGTTCTTTGTTTGTTTGTGTAGGTTCGTGGGACTTGTTGAGGAGCCTCCTACTTGATTGATACCTTGGTTCTCAAAAACTGAGGGAAATACTTACGCTACTATTGCTGCATCACCCTTTCCTCTTCAAGGAAAACCAACGCAAGCTCAAGACGTAGCAAGAAGGATTTCTGGCGCCGTTGCCGGGGAGGTCTTCGCTCAAGTCAAGACATACCAAGTACCCATCACAAACTCATCTCCCTCGCATTTACATTATTTTCCATTTGCCTCTCGTTTTCCTCTCCCCCACTTCACCCTTGCCGTTTTATTTGCCCTTCTTCTATTCGTCTTTTCATTTGCTTTGATGTCTTACTTGGCTCGTTTGCTTGTTTGGTTGGAATAGTTGCTTATTTATTGCTAAACAGAGAACCTAAGATCTATGGATCCTCATCCGCTTGCTAATATTTTTAAGAGATCCAATTATGATGAACCAATTGCTAGTAAGTTTTGTGCACTAGATTATCTTTATGAAGTTTTGCTTGAAATTCGTGAATCTAAAAATTGTGATGAAGAAATTTATGAAGAGATTCACGATGGCTCCTTGAATAAAAAGCATGATTGCAATGATTTTCCTATGAATTATCTTTATGTCAATTGTGCTAATAATATGCAAAACCCTAAGCTTGGGGATGCTAGTTTTGCTATGTCTACTACTTGTTTCAATGATCATGATTGTGGCGATTCTTCTTATAACGTTGAAAATTTATTTAAGCCCCATGATGAATATGAGATTGATAATAGTGTTTGCAATAATATTGAAAGTGGGTTTGGAAGAGTGTCAACTTTAGATCCCACATATTTGGAGTATGTTCAATCTTATGATATTTTTCATAAAAGTGGGTTCGAAAAGGTCATGACTTTAGTTAATGTTAATCCCACTATCTTGGAAGAGTGTCAACTTTGCATGCATGTGGATCATGTTGATAATATGTTTTGTGATAGCTATTTTGTTGAATTTTCCTATGATCCTACATGTAATTATTATGAGAGAGGAAAATATGGTCGTAGAAATTTTTATCTTATTAAATTACCTCTCGTCATGTTGAGATTGCTATCGTCTCTTTCTTCTCCCTTGCATATGCTAGTTCTTGCTTGCCTTGCAAATTTGTTTGCTTATAATATGCCTATGCATAGGAAGTATGTTAGACTTAGATGTGTTTGTCACGTGTTTCATGATGCTCTCTTTATGCTTCAATTTTTGTCCTTCATGTGAGCATCATTGAAATCTCAATGCCTAGTTAAAAAGGCTTTAAAGAAAAGCGCTTGTTGGGAGACAACCCACTTTTTTTCTTTGCTGTTATTCAATAAATTTTGTTTCTACTTTCTGTTTAGATGTGTTTTCTTCTTTTAATTAGTGTTTGTGCCAAGTAGAACCTATAGGATAACCTATGATATGAGTTGATTTGATTCTGCTGAAAAATATAAACTTTGCACTCACGAAACAAAATTCAATAAATCACAGGAATGTGATTTTGCATTGATTCTTTTTTATGCTGATCAATAAACAAATTGTTTAGGACGTCCTATTTTAGTAGGAATCTGTAGGTTCCATAAGTTTGTGTTAGTTACAGATTGCTACAGACTGTTCTGTTTTTGACAGATTCTGCCTTTCGTGTGTTGTTTGCTTATTTTGATGCATCTATGGCTAGTATGTAAGGGTATGAACTATAGAGAACTTGGAATACAGTAGGTTTAACACCAATATAAATAAAGAATGAGCTAATTACAGTACCTTATGTGGTGGTTTTGTTTTCTTTCACTAACGGAGCTTATAAGATTTTCTTGTTGAGTTTTGTGTTGTGAAGTTTTCAAGTTTTGGGTAGAGCTTTTATGGACTATGGAATAAAGGGTGGCAAAGAGCCTAAGCTTGGGGATGCCCATGGCACCCCAATATATTCAAGGATAGCCAAAAGCCTAAGCTTGGGGATGCCCCGGGAAGGCATCCCCTCTTTCGTCTTTGTTCATTGGTAACTTTAATTGGAGCTATATTTTTATTCACCACATGATATGTGTTTTGCTTGGAGCGTCGTGTATTATATTAGTCTTTACTTTTTAGTTTACCACAATCATCCTTGCTGTAACACACCTTTTGGGAGAAGCCTATTTGCTTAGGATTTGACAGAATACTCTATGTGCTTCACTTATATCTTTTGAGCTTGATAGTTTTTGCTCTAGTGCTTCACTTATATTATTTTGAGAGTCTTTTGGAACAGCATGGTATTTGCTTTGGTTATGAATTTGGTACTAGAATGATGAGCATCCAAGTTGGGTATAATAAAAACTATCATGGGAAGTGAATTGGATGCTATGATCAACTTGATACTTGATAATTGTTTTAAGATAGGGAGGTAGTGATATTAAAGTCATGCTAGTTGGGTGATTATGAATTTAAAGAATGCTTGTGTTGAAGTTAGCAAGTCCCGTAGCATGCACATATGGTTAAAGTTGTGTAACAAATTTGAAGCATGAAGTGTACCTGGCGTGTGCATCCTTATGAGTGGCGGTCGGGGACGAGCGATGGTCTTTTCCTACCAATCTATCCCCCTAGGAGCATGCACGTAGTGCTTGGTTTTTGATGACTTCTAAATTTTTGCAATAATTATATGAGTTCTTTTGACTAATGTTGAGTCCATGGATTATACGCACTTTTACCTTTCCATCATTGGTAGCCTCTTTGGTATCGTGCATTGCCCTTTCTCACCTTGAGAGTTGGTGAAAACTTCGCCAGTGCATCCAAACCCCGTGATATGATACGCTCTATCACACATAAACCTCCTTATATCTTCCTCAAAACAGCCACCATACCTACCTATTTATGGCATTTCCATAGCCATTCCGAGATATATTGCCATGCAACTTTCCACCGTTCCGTTCATCATCATCATGACATACATTACTTGTCATATTGCCATTGCATGATCATGTAGTTGACATCGTATTTGTGGCAAAGCCACCATGCATATTTTTTCATACATGTCACTCTTGATTCATTACACCATCCCGGTACACCGCCGGAGGCATTCATATAGAGTCATATCTTGTTCTAGTTTCGAGTTGTAATTCATGTGTTGTAATCAATAAAAGTGTGATGATCATCATTATTAGAGCATTGCCCAAAAAAAGGAAAGGCCAAAAGAAAAAAAAGAAAAAAAAAGAAAAAGGAAAAAAAAGAAAAAAAAATAAAAAAGATAAAAAAGGAAAATAAATAAAGGGACAATGCTACTATCTCTTTTTCCACACTTGTGCTTCAAAATAGCACCTTGTTCTTCATGTAATGAGTCTCATATATATCGTGCTTCAAAGTAGCACCATATTTTCATGTAGAGAGTCTCATGTATTGTCACTTTCATATACTAGTGGGAATTTTTCATTATAGAACTTGGCTTGTATATTCCTACGATGGGCTTCCTCAAATGCCCTAGGTCTTCGTGAGCAAGCAAGTTGGATGCACACCCACTAGTTTTCTTTTGTTGAGCTTTCATTCATTTATAGCTCTAGTGCATCCGTTGCATGGCAATCCCTACTCCTCATGTTGACATCAATTGATGGGCATTTCCATAGCCCGTTGATTATCCTCGTCAATGTGAGACTTTCTCCTTTTTTGTCTTTTCACACAATCCCCAATCATTATTCTATTCCACCCATAGTGCTATATCCATGGCTCATGCTCATGTATTGCGTGAAGGTTGAAAAAGTTTGAGATTATTTAAGTACGAAACAATTGCTTGGCTTCTCATCAGGGGTATAGAAGTTGGGAACATCTTTGTGTAACGAAAATGAAGCATAGCCCAACTATATGATTTTGTAGGGATGAACTTTCTTTAGCCATGTTATTTTGAGAAGACATGATTGCTTTTATTAGTATGCTTGAAGTATTGCTATTTCTTTTGTCAATATGAACTTTTATTTTGAATCACTTGGATCTGAACATTCATGCCACAATAAAGAGAAATTACATTGACAAATTATGCTAGATAGCATTCCACATCAAAAATTCTGTTTTTATCATTTACCTACTCGAGGACGAGCAGGAATTAAGCTTGGGGATGCTTGATACGTCTCCAACGTATCTATCCATGCTATTATATTACCTGTTTTGGATGTTTATGGGATTTATTTTACACATTATTATCATTTTTGGGAATAACCTACTAACCGGAGGCCCAGCCCGTATTGCTGTTTTTTTGTCTATTTCAGTATTTCAAAGGAAAGGAATATCAAACGGAGTCCAAACGGAATGAAACCTTCGGAAGCATGATTTTTGGAACGAACGTGATCCAGAGGACTTGGAGTGCAAGTCAAGAAGCAGCGAGGCGGCCACGAGAGGGTAGGGCGCGCGCCCCCTATAGGGCACGCCCCCCTGTCTCGTGGGACCCTCGGGCGGCCACCGACGTGCTTCTTCCTCCTATATAAGCCTACATACCCCGAAAACATCAAGGGAGCAACCGAAACACAATTTCCGCCACCGTAACCTTCTGTATCCGCGAGATCCCATCTTGGAGCCGTCGCCGGCGTTCTGCCAGAGGGGGATTCCACCACGGAGGGCTTCTACATCAACACCATAGCCCTTCCGATGAGTTGTGAGTAGTTTACCACAGACCTTCGGGTCCATAGTTATTAGCTAGATGGTCTTTTCTCTCTTTTTGGATCTCAATACAATGTTCTCCCCCTCTCTTGTGGAGATCTACTCGATGTAATCTCTTTTTGCGGTCTGTTTGTCGAGATCCGATGAATTGTGGGTTTATGATCAAGTTTATCTATGGATAATAATTGAATCTTCTCTGAATTCTTTTATGTGATTGAGTTATCTTTGCAAGTCTCTTCGAATTATCGGTTTGGTTTGGCCTACTAGATTGATCTTTCTTGCCATGGGAGAAGTGCTTAGCTTTGGGTTCAATCTTGCGGTGTTCTTACCCAGTGATAGAAAAGGTTGCAAGACACGTACTGTATTGTTTCCATCGAGGATAAAAAGATGGGGTTTATATCATATTGCTTGAGTTTATCCCTCTACATCATGTCATCTTGCTTAATGCGTTACTCTGTTCTTATGAACTTAATACTCTAGATGCATGCTGGATAGCGGTCGATGTGTGGAGTAATAGTAGTAGATGCAGGCAGGAGTCGGTCTACTTGTTGCGGATGTGATGCCTATATACATGATCATGCCTAGATAACGTCATAATTATTCACTTTTCTATCAATTGCTCGACAGTAATTTGTTCACCCACCGTAATACTTATGCTCTTGAGAGAAGCCTCTAGTGAAATCTATGGCCCCCGGGTCTATCTCTTATCATATTTGCTTCCAATCTACTTTTATTTGCATCTTTATTTTCTGCATCTATATTATAAAATACCAAAAATATATTTATCTTATTATATTATCTATATCAGATCTCACTTTCGCAAGTGGCCGTGAAGGGGTTGACAACCCCTTTATTGCGTTGGTTGCGAGTTCTTTGTTTGTTTGTGTAGGTTCGTGGGACTTGTTGAGGAGCCTCCTACTGGATTGATACCTTGGTTCTCAAAAACTGAGGGAAATACTTACGCTACTATTGCTGCATCACCCTTTCCTCTTCAAGGAAAACCAACGCAAGCTCAAGACGTAGCAATCATCCAGAAAATGCCGGACACAAACACCTTCCTTTGCAGCTTCACAAGCCGCAATGTATTCGGCTTCTGTGGTAGAATCGGCCACCGTATCTTGCTTGGAACTCATCCAGCTCACTGCTCCTCCGTTCATGACATACATGAATCCGGACTGTGATCGACAATCATCTCCGTTGGTTTGGAAACTAGCATCGGTGTAACCCCTTACGACGAGCTCTTCCTCACCTCCATAAACTAGGAACATATCTTTAGTCCTTTTTAGGTACTTCAAAATAGTCTTTACCGCTGCCCAATGACTCTCACCTGGGTTGGCCTGGAATCTACTTGTTAGGCTTATTGCAAAAGCAACATTAGGACGTGTACATATCATGGCATACATGATGGATCTGATTGCCGAGGCATACAGAATCCTACTCATCCTGCTTCGCTCATCAGATGTCGAAGGACTCTAAGTCTCGCTTAGCCTTATACCATGTGAGAGTGGAAAGAACCCTTTCTTCGCCTCACTCATGTTGAACCGCTTCAACACTTTATCTATGTACGTGCTCTGGCCTAAACCGAGCAGCCTCCTCGATCTATCTCTATAGATCTTAATGCTTAAAATATAGACTGCCTCACCAAGGTCCTTCATTGAAAACTTGCCACTCAATGATTCCTTGACTGAGTTCAACATCGAAACATCATTTCCGATCAGTAGTATGTCATCCACATACAAGATCAAAAACACTATGGAGCTCCCACTTAACTTATTGTATAAACAAGCGTCCTCTTTGCTTTTGATGAAACCGAGACCAGTGACGACCTCATCAAAACGAATGTTCCAACTCCGAGATGCTTGCCTCAACCCATAAATGGATCTCTTGAGCTTGCATACCTTACTAGCGCTAGTCGGATCGACAAAACCCTCGGGCTGTATCATATACACGTCCTCGATTAAATTTCCGTGAAGGAAAGCCGTTTTGACATCCATCTGTCATATCTCGTAATCGAAATATGCAGCTATAGCTAGTACAATCCTTACCGATTTCAGCATCGCTACCGGCGAGTAAGTCTCGTCGTAGTCAATTCCATGAACTTGTCCATAACCTTTAGCGACAAGCCGAGCTTTGTGGATCTGAACGTTTCCATCCACATCAGTTTTCTTCTTAAAGACCCATTTGCAACCAATGGCCGTTACGCGAGGCGGCGGATCAACCAAGTCCCAGACTTCATTCTCATCCATGGACTTTAACTCGAATCTCATGGCCTCCAGCCATGCCTCCAAATCTGGGCTCACCATCGCTTCCGCATATGTGGCCGGCTCATCGCTTTCTAGCAACAATACATCGCGCACTCTGCGCAATCTTTCCGACATCCGTGGTTCAGGTGCCGCTTCCACTATGGGTTCCCTGACTGACTCCGGTATGATCTCATCACCAGCCGAGCCGTCCCCGAGTGGTTCTTGAATTTCTTCGAGTCGGACCATCCTCCCACTGGCCTCCTGACTGAGAAACTCTTTCTCAAGGAAAACCCCGTTCCGAGCAACAAACACTTTGTTCTCTTCCCGGTTGTAGAAGCTATATCCCAAGGTTTCCCTCGGATATCCCACGAATATGCATTTATCAGACTTGGGTGTAAGCTTGTCTAACATAAGTCGCTTGACAAATGCTTCACAACCCCAAATCTTTAGAAAAGACAAACTGGGACTCTTCCCGGTCCACATCTCATGTGGTGTCTTGTCTATGGATTTTGATGGTACTCTATTAAGTGTGAAAGCTGCAGTTTCTAGAGCGTATCCCCAGAATGACAAGGGTAAATCCGATTTTCTCATCATAGACCGGACCATGTCCAACAAGGTCCTATTCCTCCGTTCCGACACACCGTTTCTCTATGGCGTACCCGGAGGTGTGAGCTGAGGTACTATACCTCGACTTTTCAGATGATCATCAAACTCCTGGCTCATGTACTCACCTCCATGATCAGACCGTAGAAGCTTTATAGTCTTGTCGATCTGATTCTCAACCTCGTTCTGAAACTCTTTGAACTTTTCAAAAGTTTCCGACTTGTGCCTCATCAAATAGATATATCCATATCTACTCAAGTCATCGGTAAAAGTCACGAAGTAGTGATAGCCACCTCTGGCAGTTGTGCTCATTGGACCCAACACATCACTATGTATAAGTTCCAACAGCTCGGACGCCCTCTCGCAACTCTTTGCGAAAGGTGACTTAGTCATCTTGCCGAGCAAGCATGATGAACATGTCTCGAACGACCCGAAGTCGGACGAAGTTAGGAGCCCATCATCATGGAGCTTCTTTATGCGTTTTAGACTAATGTGTACAAGCCGGCAATGCCATAAGTATGTCGGATTTATCTCATTAGGCTTATGCCTCTTGACATTCGCGTTATAGACCGGTTCCTGTTTTAGATTCAATATGAATAGCCCATCAACAATGGGTGCATAGCCGTGGAACATACCATTCAAAAATATCGAACAACCATTGTCCTTTAAATTGAATTCATAGCCCTGACTCATCAAGCATGAGGCAGAAATAATGTTCCGACTAAGTGCTGGAATGTAATAACAATTATTCAATTCCATAATAAATCCAGAAGGAAGCTGGAGCTGCATCGTGCCGACCTCCAACGCAACAACTCTTGCTTTGTTGCCGACCCTGATGTCAATCTCCCCTTGTGCCACACGCCTAGTTCTTACAAGCCCCTGCATCGAGTTGCAAATATGAACAACCGATCCGGTATCAAATACCCAAGAGCTACTAGGTATGTCAGCAAGGTAAATGTCTATAACATATGCAACAAGTGTACCTTTGCCTAAAGAAGCATTTCCGGCCTTCTTTCCATGCCCTGCAAGCCACTTGCCACAATTCCTCTTCCAGTGACCAGTCTCCTTACAATGATAGCAAACGGTCTTTGAGTCCGGTCCAGACTTTGGCGCAGCGGCGGAGGATACCGTCTCCATGCCCTTTGCCTTAGCCTTTTTCTTGGACCAACTCTTCTTGAACTTAGCCGATTTCTGCACCACCAACACTTGATGCGTGCCTTTCTTAATATCTTGCTCTGCCACTTTGAGCATCCCATGCAATTCAGTGAGCTTCTTATCCATGCCATGCATATGATAGTTTGAGATGAACGTCCCATAGCTGGGCGGAAGAGAACCCAGAACTGCATCCGTAGCCAGATCATCCAAGAGCGGGAAGCCCAACGGATCCAAAGCTTGCACATATCCGATCATTTTGATCACATGTGGGCTTAGCGGATCACCTTCCTTCAGCTTGCAATCCATCATGGATCGCCGGATGTTGAACCTTTCGGTCCTAGCCTGTGTCTGAAACATGCTCTTGAGACTCTCGATCATATCGTAAGCCTCAACATTTTCGAAATTCTATTGCAAATCGGGCTCCATACCAGCCAGCATCAGACAGCTGATCTCCGTTGATCCATCAATGAGTTTCTGGTAGGCATTCTTGGTTGCGGCATTAGCATTATCAGCAGGTTCCTCTGGAAGTGGATCCTCTAGAACATGTTACTTTTTATCGTGCTTGAGAACAATTCTCAGATTTCTATACCAGGTGGTAAAGTTTGTTCCATTCAGTTTATCCTTTTCCAGAATTGATTTCAATGCAAAGTTGGGTTAAGCAGGTGGTGCCATTGATCTACAACAGAAAATATGCAATCACTAAGCAATGTGTTTATGTAGAGTAATTCTAGCCTTAAAAGAAATACTCCCACTGAAGTCAGCATCCCTCCGCAAACTCTCAGTGATTCAGGATCCGACTAGCGCATGCAACTAGTGAGCTTTAGCATCACTGCTAGCCAACATACCTATCCGGTAAGCAACTCCTTGCTAATCGCATCTCTATACGACTCCTGTCGGTCGGGAAGGTATCTCATACCCCGGCTCCCAACCTTCTTTGCCACAAGGCCCCAAACCATTTTGATAGCTTTGTCAAGTTAACCTGATGCAGTGCATGTCCATGTCCGACACGAACCCTTCAGTTCAAGGACACCTAGCAGCACCCCAATTTTATGAGCCCACTACTAGACGTACTTGACGTGCGAAGGTGCAACATCGGGGATGGCAATTCGCTTGATATTTATGAGGGATCATTCTACCATTCTAACATGCATAGAATCAAAGAAGCATAACAATCGCATATAAACATATATTGTGAAATAGTATGGCTCCTTCATGGACGTTCTTCCAGGTCGGCTCCGACTCCGATGACCATCTAGTAACTCCATCTTGTTTGTCACGCCGGAACGCCAAGCCACCAACATGATCTATATTATCCAACTACTACAACTAGTAATGAATTTTACATAGTCACAAGTCGACACGCAGGTCGTTCTACATTATAATGACAGCACTTTGGCTCCTGCCAGCTGACAAACATGACACGCAGGTCATGTATAATTTACACACATGCATCACATACACATGAGCCATACTATTCACATCAAACCTGCAAAACAGAGTTATACATAGAATCGCATTCTACCAGTTTGAGTGATCGTGTACGAAATACAAGGCGCTATGCACACGGTGGTTTGAGTGATCACATGTGAACTCCGTTCACGCCGAATATTTTGATCTGACCGATCTTATCGATCATCGCAAGTACGATTCGGGTTTACGTTTCACAGTTAACCCCGATGGAGGATACCGACCGGTAGGGGTAGGTTGTGTCACGACCTCATCAACTCCGATCATCAGAAAACATAGCCTCATTGATCCCCATGTGCAGTTGATCCCATCAACCGTGCACACAGCCGATCTCTTCAAGGACAACAGATCTCATCTGCTGCCTCCACATATCTAATATGCATAGATCTGAATCCAAATCCTATAGAAGAGGCTCTGATACCACTGTTGGGATCTACGGTAGGGTGCGTCGACTGCAAATTTAAAATCCTATGCGCAGAACATCCAGGAACATGCTACTGGAGATGGATCACAGATCGTTACCACTAGACGCACAGTGCCATGCAGCGGAAGAAGAGTTGGGGCAGCGTGTCCGCGTGGATCGTCTCCTCCTCGTCCGATCTCCCTCGAACAGCCGGTCGTCCGATCCCGCATACAAGTTCGCCGAAGCGGCGCAAGTGCAACGCATCTAACGGTATCCGCGCGTGCAGGAGGAACACCATGCGGCGGACTGCTAGGTCCGAACACACAGTCGGCAGCGAGTGGAGGTGGCTATTCGCAACACATGCAAACCCTGGTGATGGCGCCAAAGCGATCAACCCCATGAGTGTGCCGCACCTCCACTTTATATAGGTGTCCGTCCCGGGCTCAACACTTGGGCCTCGCACGGACCCTAAAGCCCACAAGTCTACTTGGCCACAATCCGAATACAGTTCGGATCACATCCGACCAGTGTCCTCGGATCTGACCTC
Source organism: Triticum dicoccoides (assembly GCF_002162155.2). NCBI lineage: Eukaryota > Viridiplantae > Streptophyta > Magnoliopsida > Poales > Poaceae > Triticum > Triticum dicoccoides. Next base: position 608,437,072 of record NC_041389.1, read on the forward strand.
GTAGGTTCCTTTCCTTAAGCGTGCGACCCCTTAGGTTCAAGTCAGCTTGGTCGCAGTTCGGATCACCTCCGAACTGCACTGTTGGTAGCGGCATCTAGCAAGGCATGCCGAACACCAAGCAGACTATGAAGCTGGTTAGGCGAACCTATACAACGTGTCACACTTCTGTTCCCTTTGCCACACGATATATGTTGCCGGGCTCAAGGCGAGATTGTCATCCTTGTGCTAGCCCGACCTCTTTCTCGTTCTAGTGATGCCGACCACTATCCGGATTATCTCATAATCCTTGTCGCATGGACATGCTTATCCTGGTCGGATCACACGAGGGGCCCAGAGTATATCTCTCCTGATCGAAGGGGCAAATCCCATCTTGCTCGACCACGTCTCGCAGCATGGGTCTGGACAAGCCCGAACCTACCTTTGTAACTACCCAGTCACGGAGTAGCGTTTGGTCGGCCCAAAGCAGATGTATCACCATCCCGAGTACATGCGTCAGCTCAGGTCTTAGGACATAGAACGTATGTTGTACTAGAGACTCACAGATGACATATCGCTGCGTCTCATAGTTGGGTCTGTCCGACTCGAACCTTATCTTGACTCGGATCCGACTACGTCGAATCCGACCAGCCCTTCCAAGTCCATATTATCCGGTTAGCATCCAATGCTCCATGCCTAGTGAGACCAAGCCATCGACCGTGTCATATGCTAGTCTAATCGGCTGCGCGTCCACACAGCCCTTTCGACTAGGGACCTTTTAGGATAGTCATCATACAATGCATAGTCCCACAAACAAGTCACGTACTTGCTGATACACATCATTGATAATGTCCAAGGACTATCTTTATTCATAAACACATAGGAAATATCATCATACATGATTGCCTCTAGGGCATATCTCCAACACCATCCGTACCCTAGATCAAAACCTATAGATAACCAAACCAAACGAATCCATCCATACAAATATGCAGCTCATGAACCCTCATTCCCTAATCGATTCAACCCTAACCCTAACCCTAGATAATGACAGAGAGGAGGAGGATGAGGCTTACAAAGTACTCCATGTCCATCAGGTTGCCCCCCATGCTATCGTCGTCGGAGCTCATCCCCATCATTCCAAGAAGGCATCCTGGCCGGCGACTAGGAACTGGTGGTCAGCGACGATGGCGAGCTCGGCCAGGGGAAACAGAGCGGGGGGGGGGAGTGAGTGAGCGAGGGGGGAGACAGAGTGAGAGCGCGCAGGACCGGTATTTACCTGGTCGGGACGGCTCGCGTGCGCCCTAACGGCCATCACTCGCGCGCCGTGAGCACTGTGGCCGACAAAACCCTGACGGGAGGGCCCCACATGTCATAACCCCAGTTAAAACTTAACCGTTCGGCCACTAGGGTTTTTTGGAACAGCCAGCCACTTTTGTGGTAGTTTTTTGGAAAATTACAAAAACGGTACTTTTTTAGAATGATAGCCCGTAATGTGGTAGTTTTTTGCTATTCACTCCTACCTCTCAGTAACTCTTCCTTCTTTTTCTTGCCAAGACTCTTCCTCGTTATACATACATGCATACTTGCTTCTTTTATTTATTTTTCTCATGTGACGCACAAACTCAGTCGTCTTGGTGAGAGCAGATGATTGCCTTAGATGACTAAGTGGTGGAGGCAGAAGTTTGTTTTGCTTTGTTTCCTCAGAATGAGCGCCATCGAGAAGCATGTTAACCGTCTATGAGTCAGAATTTGTCTTGCGAGAAAACACGAATGGCGCATGAGGAAAATCATAGGCAGAAAGAAGATAAACTGTGGACTTGTTTGGTTTTGCCACCTCGCGTCATCGCAACATCAACGTGAAAAAAGAAATCACATTTCAAACTAGATATAGGAGTTTATCATGCGGTGGAATTGGCATTCGATGTGGAAAATGGATGAGAAAATATGTACAAAATGGAGGTCAAAATGGAGATAAACACACAAGCAGTCATTGAAGTTGAGTTGGAAGCAAACTATGGCCCTCATACTTCGGAATACACTTATTACGGTCATTGAATTTGCATCGTGGTGATTATACAGTCACTAACTTACTGCAGGACTTCATAATCTGCCGCCTTGACCGGCCAACCTTTCCATTTAAGCACCAATTAACTGGCCAAGCATGCATGCATGGCAGCTGGTCACACCACTCTATCCACCTATGCGAGGGCGAGGAAGGCGCGGGCCTCACGTCGGTGCGGTACAGCTGTCACCATCCGGATCCGTCGGTGGGCGAAAGAAAGTAATAAAAACAATGAAACAAGAGGAATTGAACCCACCATCTCAGACTAGCCATAATGGAGAATAATATACACTAGTAACATAAGCATATCTCTAGACTATGTTACTACCTTCATAGTGGATAGTAATATAACTGTGGTAACATGCAAAGCTTTATTTATTAGGTTATAGACTCATATTGCATTGGGACATGTGATGTTATAGTAACTAGCTAAGTTAGTCAAACTATCTCTCTCCACGTTAACTCATTGCCACGTAAGCAAATTTTCTGAATTGGACTCGATGTTACTACCGAAGTTACTTCCACTGTGGCTAGTCTCGCACATCCAAGAGACACGTACATGCTAGCCAGTTAATCACATAGAATCATACCTGTTGATAACAAAGAGCGGCAACTTATTCTACGTACTTTGAAATTCTGAATTTGAAAATTTAAACAATTTTGAAATTCTGAACATTTTTAAAAAAAGATTGAAATTCTAAACTTTTTTGAAAATTTAAACAAAATTTGATATTCTAAATATTTTTTAAAAAAATAAACAAAATTTGAAATTATGAACAATTTTAAAAAATCTAAACATATCTGGACATGGTCTGATGGGTGGGGACGAGGGTCGGTGCCAGCATGGCTACCTCCATGCACTCTCTTTAGGATGCATGAGATGGGCATAGCTGATGGCCCTTTTTCGCATCAGTTAAGCATAGCTCATGTAAGCCCATGCGCAGGGTCGGAGCCAGGATTTGAACATACACTAGTGGAGAACCGGCCTTTAGTGACGGTTCGTAACGGCCTTTAGTGTCGGTTCTACAACCGGCACTAAAGAGTGGGGATTAAAGGTCCCACCCCTTTAGTACCGGTTCGTCACGAACCGGCGCTAAAGTGCGAACACGTGGCACGAGCCAGGCCCGGATGCGCGTAGGGCTTTAGTACTGGTTGGTAACACCAACCGGTATTAAATGTTTGGATGTTTTTTTATTTTCCATTACATTTTTTTTGTTTGCTGGTATTTCACGATACTACAAATTGTACATGTTATGCATATATATAAATAGATTTTCTCGTACGTATAGAACCACATATAATACCACATATATATATATATAGGACAAATTTTATCTATAAGCAGTGGTAGTTACCACCTACTTGTATGGTCTCCACGTGTCCCCAAATGTAGAAGCTGGGCAACCGTGTGCTGGCCTATCGAACGTGGGCAGAACCCTTTAACCTGTGAGCAGCCGCACGCAAATAGGAGGTGGATAATTTTTCTTTTGTTTGGATAAAGCAACCCTGAGTTTTAGGAGGGACGGTACGTCCAACTTCCCAACTAATCACGGTGTAGCTAGCTATGAAAGGGGCGTACGGGTCTCCTTGTTTTTTTTCGTGATGTGCGAGACGCCAGTAGAAACATCCTAGTAGTATATACTATTGTAAGAGTGTATGGAGTATTTTAATAAGCGTGTATATAGTATATTGTATTTGAAAGTAAAGAGTATGGAGTAACGAGTATACGTCGGCAGTGTGGATGTAGTACACTTCAAAGATGAGTATGTGATTCTTAAGAAAGTATGGAGTATATATATTTTAGAAAGAAAATATGTAGTATTGAGTATGGAGTATGTCATTAAAAAGAATCGTATATATGCGCGGCCGACCGGCCAGCCAGACTGATGTACATGTTAGCGTTCATCCTTTAATTTTTGAAAAGATATGTACATTCTTTATTTTAGCCAGAGTATATTTACATATATTCCTAACTTGTTTATCTGGTATGAATTAGAAGATCTAACACGTACATGATGCATGAAAACGTGATGTCACTGATGCATCATATGGGCGTCCGCCATACATGCATGCATGCTCTTATCCATGGAGTTGGGCGAGTAAATCTGTTGCAGCTGTACGTCGTTATAGTCGCCGTGCACTGCCGTACAACGTCGTCGTCTTTGCCACCGCACTGGAACAGACATCCATTGGTAGTATGCAGTATGGAGTATGTCTTTTTTTTAAAATGAGCATGGATTATGGAGTATATATATCCACCGAATTGTTTTGAGCAAGAGAGTGTATATACAGCAAAGTGTATGGAGTATGGAGTATATATACTTCTAACTTGTATGAAAGGTAGTATGGAGTATCTTTTTTTCCAGCGGGAAGGTAGTATGGAGTATCTAAAAAAGCAGTATGTGATATGAAGTATGAAAGTTCATATATACCGAAAGTGATCTTCTGTGCCCGAGCACAGGCGCTCTTGGTATCCTACACGCCCACAATCCTCGTGATCCCCAATCCATCTGGTATCACTAGTGCAGAACCGGCCTTTAGTGCCGGTTCGTAATGGGTTTTAGTGCCGGTTCGCCAACCGGAACTAAAGAGTGGGGACTAAAGGTCCCCGACCTTTAGTACCGGTTCGTCACGAACCGGCGCTAAAGTGCCACCACGTGGCACGAGCCAGGCCCGTTTGCGTGGAGGGCATTAGTACCGGTTGGTAACACCAACCGGTACTAAATGTTTGGGTGTTTTTTTATTTTTTCTTTAATTTTGTGTTTTCAATTTAATTTAGTGATTGTTTTACATTATAATGAGTTGTTAAATCATTAGGTGAAAGTACCGCGGATTAGTTTCGACTGGATGCATTATTGGATATCTCTATAGATAGCTAGCTAGAGTATATGCCATATCCATATTATACTTGATCAACTATAATATATACGGATATGGCATATACTTGATCACTTAGCTAGGTAGGATTCATCCAGCTGAAACAAAAATATTATCGATCGAGTTCAACATGATTGTCATGATATTATAAGCATTCATATATAACACCACAAAAACAAATCACTTAAGTTCAGAACGAAGAACACGGACATGAAAGGACAAGTACTAATTAAGAGCAGCATGAAGAACTAGCTAAATCACTCCTGCTAGCTACTCTCTCTCTGGTAAAATAGCATAGAACATGTATAGCTCTCCTGATTGATCATACTGGAGCATGCCGATGAACCTGTCTCCTAATCATGGGTTGCGCTTCTCATTGCTGCCCCCTAGTACTTCTCTGCGATCATTAACAATTTTCCTTCAATCTTTCACTATTAAGCATTCATCGCTTCTAGAAATCCTGAATGCATTCATGTGCAATGCAGGATATCTTGGCCGTAAGCTAACAATTGACATCTGACCTTTAGTCTCCATCCCCTGAGGCACAACTGTCATCGGGAGTCCCTGTTGAAGAACATTGTATAGTACTTAATTAATATACTTAGCAATGAAAGTTTAGTAAAAAAATTATGTATGCAAAATATGCAGTGAGGACAAATAGTAAATATCTTACCATCATTCCTAAATAGATGTGACCGTAGTTCAATACCATCACTATTGGTCGCACGTTTTGAGTACTAACATTTCTAAGTGCGGGAAGAAAATTTGTCTTGACAGTATGAAGATCCTCAAGCCATGAAACATCATGACTTATCTCCTCGCAGTTTAGTTCAGCTCCGGGACAGTAGTAGGTCCTGTCTACCAAGCGCCGGACATGTTTGGTTGAATGGAGATAAGCTGTCAATAGAAATTAGTTGTCAGATATTTTTGAATAAGCAATAACAAAGACAAAAATATAGTTGAGAAGAACTCACATAATGGTAGAACTGGAGGCGTCTGCACATCGACCCATATGTCTCTATTACCTTCAATATCATCTTCCGGACGAATATCAAAGGTGATAACCATGCCAGGCTCAAATGCATAAGCCTTGCATAGTACTTGCCAAGTTTTGCATTCAAAATAGGTGTACGTGTGTGTATTATATACTTTGACGTTGAAAGTATAACCATCATGCTCAGTTTTCAGGTAAGCTCTCTTTACCTCCATAGTTTCCATATCTTTGAAACCTATCTTATCCAAGACAAAAATTCTTGCATGGCACGGGATGCGCTAGTAGAATAGTGAAAATTAAAAATTATAAGTCAGGCAAATGAAGCATATATAAGTCATGCTTAATTACGAAAACAGACTTGTCGTTGTGACTTATTGTATCGGATTCGAAAGTCTCATCCAGCTTGATGCTGAATCGCCTACCATCAACAAGGAAATTTCTGTCGCACTGGTCACGCTGGTCTTCACAGTATTCGCACATAATGAAATTTTTTCCGTCGTCAGACGACATTTCCTATGTTCATATTCGGCGAAACATTAATCACTTGCTAATTCAATTAATTCAACTACTTCTATTAATTCAAATAAGCAATTACTAAAATAAACTAGTTATATTAATTCAATTAGTTTAAAGCATTTACTAAAAATAAACTAGTTCTATATATATATTAATTCAACTAGTTCAACTAAACATTTACTAAAAATAAACTAGTTATATTAATTCAACTAGTTCAAACTAAGCATATACTAAAAATAAACTAGTTCTATATATTAATTCAACTAGTTCAACTAAGCATTTACTAAAAATAAACTAGTTCTATATATATATTAATTCAACTAGTTCAACTAAACATTTACTAAAAATAATCTAGTTATATTAATTCAACTAGTTCAAACTAAGCATATACTAAAATAAAGTAATTCTATATATTAATTCAACTAGTTCAACAAAGCATTTACTAAAAATAAACTAGATAGTTCTAATTCATCTAAACATTAGAAAACAGAAAATAAGTAAAAAAATATGTGTGTGTGTAGTGTGTGTGTATATGTGTGTATCTACGTACATGCATGTGTAGTGTATGTGTAGTGTGTGTGTGTGTGTGTGTTTGTGTGTGTGTGTCTGTGTGTATGTGTGTGTGTGTAGTGTGTCTG
>NC_041389.1:608444768-608445706 GCF_002162155.2 Triticum dicoccoides
ACGGGGGCGCGCGGCGATGCCGACGACGGGCAGCGGGGGCGGCGAGGGCGACGGCACGGCGCGGCGACGACGACGACGACGGGCGGCGAGGGCGCGAGAAGTGGAACGAATTAGTGGCGACGATAACTGATTTTTCGTAAGTGTAGTATATATAGGATGGGCCTTTAGTACCGGTTGGTGGCTCCAACCGGTACTAAAGGCCAATTTTGGCCAGCCCAAGCGGCGGGAAACGTGGGCCTTTAGTACCGGTTGGTGGCTCCAGCCGGTACTAAAGGGCAACACATTAATACCGGTTGGAGCCTCGAACCGGTACTAATGCCCGTGCGCTGCCACTCGCTATGCGCGCTATGTTTAGTCCCACCTCGCCGAGCAAAGGAAAGCCGCACTGGTTTATAAACCTAGCCACGGCTGCCCTTTCGAACTCCTCTATATAGCAGGCTTCTGGGCCTAATTAGGGCGCGTTGCCCTGTGAGCCTGCTGGGGCATGTATTTGCACACCCAAGGTCTGGCAGGCCCACCGGACAGTGCCCCAACATGTTTTTTATAAAAAACTTTCTTTTCTGCATTATTTATTTTCTTCTAATTATTTTTGAGTAATTTTTTATATAGTTATTCCTTTTCTGCTTTATTTTTTTATTCTATTTATTTCTGAATAGTTTTTTTGCTGTATTTAGTTTCTTCGTGAATTTTTTTGCTTTATATAATTTTTTTTCTTCTATTTATTTTTGACTAATTTGTTTATATAGTTATTCATTTTCTGCTTTATTTTTTACTTCTATTTATTTCTGAATAGTATTTATTTTCTTCTGTTTATTTTTGAGTAATTTGTTTATATAGTTATTTCTTTTCTGCTTTATTTTATTCTTCTATTTATTTCTGAGTAGTTTTTTTTTGCTGTATTTAGTTTCTTTGTGAATATTTTTGCTTTATATAATTTT
>NC_041389.1:608446706-608461242 GCF_002162155.2 Triticum dicoccoides
CTTCTTCTTCCTCTTATTCTTCTTCTCCTTCTCCTTCTTCTTCTTCTTCTTCTTCATCATCTTCTTATTCTTCTTCTTCTTCTTCTTCTTCTTCTTCTTTTTCTTCTTTTTCTTCTTCTTCTTCCTCCTCCTCCTCCTCCTCCTTCTCCTCCTCCTCCTCTTCTTCTTCTTCTTTAAATTGTGCATCTGAACGCAGAAAAAATACATTGATCAGTACCGCATTTCAGCCAAAACGCGCGCTACTGCTACACAGAAGTACATATAAAAAATACATTGATCATTAACGATCTTTTTGTATAGAATCTAAATCGTCAATAGGAATCTACCACCGATTTAAGAACCGGTTAAGACTCCTATTGCAGCCACAGATCCTACACATAAAGTTCAATGAAGACCAAATGCTTGGGATGGTTTGAGAAGTAACATACTTAAGGTGGTCAAATTCTTGTTAGGGGAGCGAGGTGGGACTAAAAATAGCGCCTGCCACAACCTATTTAGTACCGGTTTGTGCCACGAACCGGTATTAAAGGTGTTGGCATCTGTAGTACCGGTTCGTGGCACGAACCGGTACTAAAAATTCCCAAAGAACCGGTACTAAAGGTCACCTCCAGCCAAGTTATTTGAGCCGGCACTAATGGGAGCATTAGTGCCGGCTCATATGCCAACCGGTACTAATGTTTCACATATTAGGTCCTTTTTCTACTAGTGTATAAGCCTAGGTTATTCCCGTATATCACCAGGTGAACAGTTATGAGGGCCCATGCCTCTCGTAACGGGCTTGATACGCCGTCAGCGAAGTGAGCTTTGGCTTAGACATGCACCAGCGAACTAGGCCGGTATAGCGCAGATCCTGAGCCGACGCCGTCTGCTAACTATTTATTGTGGACCAGCGCGCCCCACCAGCCTACCAATCGTGTCTCAAAAAAAAACAGTCTACCAGTCTTCTCCCTAGCGGTATCCACCCATCCCCTATCTTCTCCGCTTGCAGTTCCTCGTTTGCACGCGCGGTCTGCTGAAGGCAAGTCATCAGCACAACCAATTTGGTAGTAAAACCAGGTTGTGGATTCTTAGCAACCTGCATCTCCCGCAGTCTTACCTGCCCAACCTCTGTAGACACTCCAGATGATGAACTAGCAGCTAGTTCTCCTCCGTCAGGCTGGTTGACTGAACTTTTAGAAGCATCAGATACGTGGAGTGCGACTAATCTGCACCCGGGCTCAGCTGCACCCACGTTTAGAAAAAAATTCAAAAAAAATGCTAGAAAAATTCAAAAAAATCCAAATTTTTTTGTGGTGGTAGATAATTTGATGCTGAGGTGCGCCCCAAAATTCAACTCATTTGAGCATCTGAGCAGCTCTCGGAAAAAAAGACAAAATTAGGGTCTGTAAAAATGTTTACTTTTCACGCACTGTTTTGACCCGATTTGTCTTTTTTCCGAGAGCTACTCAGATGTCCAAACAAGTTGAATTTTGGGGCGCACCTCACGCGTCAAATTATCTACCACCACAAAAAAATTTGAATTTTTTTGAATTTTTTTAGTATTTGTTTTGAATTTTTTGCTGAGAGGGAGCAGATGAGCCCGGGCTCTAGGATGAATTATCGCAGATACCTGCACCTATTCTACAGATTTATGCAAGAAGTTCCTTCTAACGCTTGTTAACCGAGATTAGATCCATAAGAGACTAAGAGCATCTCGAGTCGTTGGCCCATAGGGGGCGCGTAAAATCGCCGCCTGGGGCCGAGTGGGTTCCCAGTCGCCGACCCCGGGGCCGCCCCCAGACGCCGTCTAAGTTCTAAAAAAAACATTCGGCAAAGTTCGGCTAAATTCGGCTAAAATTCGACAAACTTGGCATATATTAGACATGTTCGACAGTTTACATAGCAAATTTATCTAAAAAAAGACCGAAACTACAACTAAGGGGCGAAGAAGTCATTGACCGCGGCGTAGTCGCCGCCGTCGCCGCCATCCTCGCCGTCGTCGGCGGCGGCGGCCTTCTCCTCCTTGACGCGGCCGCCCCTGCTGGACCCCTGCCAGGCGTCGCCATGGCGGACCGGTGGCGGTGGCGGCGCGTCGTCGTCGTCGCGGTCGTCGAGGATGACGACGCCTCCTTCGTCGCGGCCCCGGCGGCGCTATTCGTAGTGCTGCAGGGTGGCACACTGACGCTCCCACTCCATCTTGAGCCAGTCGTCGTTCATTGGATCTCTCTATGAATGGAAAAGTGGTGCTTCGGATCGGGAGTAACCACTTTTGAAAGGGCAAAGGGGGGAAGGACATAGGAAAGAGGGATGCCTACAAAAAATCAATTGATTCGTCATGGTAGAGAAGAAAAATGGCGCACGGACCATTTCAGGGCCGCCTCCTCGTCGAGCTCCACGTCGCCGTGCTCCGTCTTCACGGCGGGGAGACCTGGCTCCGTTTTCACGGCCGCGAGCCCCGGCTCCGTCTTTGGTTTGACGAAGCGCGGAGGAGGCGACGAGGAGGCGCGTCGGCCGTCATCGTTTATGACGATGCCGGCACTTTGAGTGCGCCGGCCGAGCGGCGTCTCCGCTGCGGGCTCAGCCTTGACGCCGAGCAACGCCGGCGAGCCGGAGGAATGGGAAGAAGAACGGGAGGAGGACACTAGTAGAAAAGAGGGCTTTGGTCCACCCTGGGTTAGCCCGTTAGTCCCGGTTCAATCTAGAACCGGGACTAATGGGGGCATTAGTCCCGGTTCATGCGTCCAGGGGCCACGTGGGCCATTTGTCCCGGTTCGTCTGGACCTTTTAGTCCCGGTTGGTGCCACGAACCGGGACTAAAGGGTGCGATGCCCATTAGTATCGGTTCGTGGCACCAACCGGGACTAAAGGTTAGACCTTTAGTCCTGGTTCGAGCCACCAACCGGTACTAATGGGGTTTGAAGCATTAGTACCGGTTCATGGCACGAACCGGTACTAAAGGTCACATTTTCAAACTCCACCCCCCCCCCCTCCGTGGATCGCCTTTTCAGTTTTAAAAAAATTAAAAGAAAATGATGAAAATGTAAAAAAATAAAAAAATAAGTTTCCCATGTGATATGTGGTCTAGTTGTTGGGAAAATTTGCAAATGTGAATTTCAACTTTATTTGCAAAATCTCTCTAGAATTTAGTAAAATGGGCATAACTTTTGCATACTGACTCGGATGAAAAAGTTTTTTATATGAAAAATCATCTACTCGAAAAGTTACATCCAAATTTAACCGGGGGAACCTCGTTAAACATTTTCAAAATCCTCAAAAACCTAACAGAAAAAAAATTACGGGGCTTAAGATCTAGAGTGGAAAAAATCGAAATTTTTTCAAACTATGGTCAAACAATGGTCAAACTAATTATTCTAGAATATTAGTGTTACTAAATAATTATTTCAGTTATTTTGAATTTTGGTCAAATCTGGTCAAGCTGTGGTCAAACAATGGTCAAACTAATTATTCAAGAAATATTAGTGTTACTAAATAATTATTGTTTTTTAAAACAATAGTTTCAAACTCAAACAGTGAAATGTGTCACTTCATGCTCACGCAAAATTTCTGAGGGTTAATAGGATTGACATCTTACTATTGTCAGGAAAACAACAAGTGCAGACTTGGAAACGAGGGAGAATAGAATCCGGCAGTTAAGCGTGCTCAGGCTGGGGGAGTGGGAGGATGGGTGACCATTCGGGAAGTTAGATGATTAGGAATGATGAGGGGTGATTAGAGATTAGAGGATAAATTGAGCAGTGATGAGGGGTGGTGATTAGAGATTAGAGGTTAAAATAATTCAGAAATTTGAAAATAAAATAAAATCAGAAAAAAAATTCATAAATTTCCTTTAGTCCCGGTTGGTGTTACCAACCGGGACTAAAGGTGGAGCTCCACGTGGCCGCGACCTTTAGTCCCGGTTCCAATTTGAACCGGGACTAAAGGGGGGAGGCATTAGTAACGACCCTTTAGTCCTGGTTCAAGAACCGGGACTAAAGGCCCTTACGAACCGGGACTGATGCCCCCTTTTCTACTAGTGGGAGTGCGAGGAGAAAGTTGAGGAGGAACATAACCTCCTGGGCATCCATTGCCCACCGCACCGGCGGTGGACCGCGACGGCCGCCGTGGGAGGGTATGCCAGTGGCGGTTCATTGCCGCCCTTGTGGACGACATCACGCTATCGAGCGTGTGGACGGGGGCGCCCCACCACACGCGGCACCCCTCGCTGTTCTTGACGCCGCCCACCATCGACGCCCCGTTGATGGACGCCAGCCTCTGCTCCTGGCGGTGCTGGAAGTACGCCGCCCACGCCGCGTAGTTGTCAGCGGCGTACTGGGGGAGGGCGAGCTGCTCCTCTGTGAGGGAGGCTCGCACGCGGTCGACCTCGGTGGCAAAGAAGGCGGGGCGCGCCTCGACGTCGGGCACCGGGGGAATGGGCACTCGCCCGTTGCTGAGTCTCCACCCCGTCGGCCCGGTGTGCATGTCCGGTGGCGCTAGGATGTTCGCCTCGAACAGGAGCCATGCCTCCCACTCGTGAAGCGAGCGGTGGCCGAAGCTGTTGGCTGCCGCCGCTTCGCTGGGGAAACGCGCGGCCATCGGGCTTGGGAGTGAGGGAGAGGGAGGGAAGAAGCGTCGGCGGCTGCGCACGGGAGAATGAGAGCTCAGCGGCGGTTGCTGGGCGGCTAGGGCTGGTGTGGCCAGCGGCGAGGGAGGCCACTAGCTTATATAGCCGCGCCCGTGTGTATGCGTGGCGGGAGGAGAGGCGTTGCCGCGCCGCCTGTGACGCACCGCACGTGATGAGGAGTAAATGGTAAGGCTGACCGGCGGCGGCAGCGCGGCAGCCTTGCACTGATTCAGGCAGGAACCGAGGCGATGAGGGCGACGAAGCGGCCATCTCACTGACTCGGCGGGCTTGCGGCTCTTTCGCGCCAAAACCACTTGCCCTGGCGCCCCCGGGCGCCCCTTAGCGCACCGGGTTCGGCCTGGGTCCGTCGACGCTGATTTCGGCCCAAGCCAGCGAATAACGGGCTCCTGGGGCGCGACTGGGCCGTTTTTTCAGCGCCGCCGCAAAAAAATCGTCTGGCAAGGCCGTGTTGGGGGCGCGGCTGGAGATGCTCTAACCTCTGCGGATACTCCATCCAGCTTCTGAGATGGATCTGATTTTGTAATCCAGCAAGAACTGCGTGTTTCTAATGGTCAGACTCCCATTTCAAAAAAAAATGGTCAGACTCCGAGAGAGGACTCTGCCTGTGCACTCTGCCCCGCTGCTTATCTAGTTGGAGCCCCTCTGCCTCCCGCTCTTCCTATTTGAATTTCCAAAGAGGTCACTACACCACTAGGTGTGCGGCATCCCAGAGGCATGCAATTGTCAAATACGCAAATAGATTCAACTCTGCTCAAAATTCAAAGTTGAATCAACAGATACCATGCACCAGATTGTATGCACCTCCTTTCTGTTCAGGCACACCAGGCAGCAATTACGTGCACCAGCTTGTATGCATCTCCTTGCTATTCAGGAATTCAGAATTCACTCCCTGTTATCTGCGAAAATTCATGTTTTCGACAAATGTACTAAAGGAAAACCAGAATGCACACCATGCTATAAAATTATAGGCACCACCATCGTGATAAGAAATTTAGTATGCATCACCGTAGTGCATACAAATTCAGAAAATCAGAACTTTAAATATAAAATCTTCCTATTCTGGACATCAACAAATTGCCCAAAAATTCATAAATGTAGACATTACCGTAGTGCTCCAAAATTCAGCATGCTTCACCTCAGTACATCTTTATTATATTTTCCAATTATCGACTCCAACTTATTGCCCAAAAATTCAGAAACATATACACCACCATAGTGCTCAGAAATTCAATATATGCATCACCATAATGCACAAAAAATCAGATAATCTGTACATTCATTATCATTTTTTCCAATTGTGGAAAACAACAAAACTGCTCAAAAATTCAGAAATGTAGACAACACCATAGCGCTCAGTAATTCAGTATGCTAGTGCAAAAAAAATCAGAACACGAGTACATTCATTATGCGAACCAACATACGTGAACATTCAGAGCAGTCGAACATACATTATTCTAGATGATACAGATTTGGTTTTGCCATGCATAATAGTACCAGGATACACCCAGCATCCATGGAACTAGAGTTCTATGGATGGAACTACAGTTGCACACATCAAGTTCTACAAAATTATTGTCTCAAGTACATAGTCTGGTGCACCTCCTCACAAGCCAATCATCCGCAAACCACCCAATTTCTGGCAGTTGTTCCGTCTGTGACCTTCAATCCCAGAATTCTTGCACCTTGCTGGATTACGAACAGGCTTCTGGGCATCTCTCCGGTCCGGGCATGTAGTCCTCTTGTGCCCCTGTTGCCGACATATGCTGCGGAACCTTGTCCGCTTGCTGATTCCCTCGTACGGTGACTTCTCCCGGCTAGTTGTTGGGCGCCCCATTTCTTTCCGTTTCTTCAGCGCCAATAAACCAGTGAGCCTGTTCCCACTCTCATTTGCAGAAGTAGCATCATCATTCAGTGCTCCGATGCCTGCACCCCCACTCACAGCAGTTGTTGTTGGTGCTTGTATCTGATTAACAACATCCTAATGGTCAGCTACCCTGTCCAAACCCAGCCCATCCCTAATCTTTGCAAATGGTTGCATCTCCACCCTGCAATTCTTAATGAGACATGAGTTTCTCATATGCTTCCACACTTGCATCACCCATCCGTACCAACTCCATTGCATGCATGTACATATTGAAATGCCTGAAGCTGAATGGATTTTTGTGTGCATTATCTCTGTGGTATTGAGTAAGATGAGCTGGCAGCACATCACACGCGTCCCTCATCCATCGCTTCATAATGTGTTTCGGTGGTATCTCTGTAATACGAATGAAATCCAGCACCTGCATAGTTCAGTTTGGTTAGTTAGTTTACCACATACTTCACAGAATATATATGTATCTGGCAACGCATGCTTGATTTGTGTACTGACAATACCTTCAAAACATGGCTACAAAGGAGTCCCATGTGTGCAAATTGCCCACACTCGCAATCGAATTCCTCACCTCCTTCAAGAACATTTACCTTATATGACACCCTACACCACTTTTCTCTCGTTGCAGCCTCTGTATGAATCGCAAGATACAGTTTCCCTTTCTCAAGCTCCTCCACTTGGTATGCACCGCACTCATAGAGTATATGTCCAAACTGCTCGAACATAGCACGTGTGTATATCTTACCAGCATGTCTTTCAATAGCTAAGTTTGCTTTGTATAGTGGTCTACCCTGAAACATAGATACACGAAATTAATGAGCAGGTCAGCACTACAGAAATAGTGGCAATTTCCAAACATGACTTACTATTCGTGTCCGCTTCTCCTCGTAATTCTCCTCAGCTTCCCTGTCAAACTGCAGTCTCATGTATTTGTTGGCAAACATATGCATCGGACACCAGGTGGGACATAGTTCTTCAGCATGTGGTTTGCACTTTCACTGCATTGGGTGCTTGTCATCTTAGCACAGAAAACGCCTTTGAAATATGGCTTCGCCCACTTGTGTCTTGTTTCATACAGTTGAGTCATGTAGTCATGTGTCTTTAAATTATATTTCTCAACCAGTATCTTCCATGCTTCCTCGAATTCATCGATTGTAAGCATGTGATTTACTACCTTGTGGAACTCTCCCCTGAGATCGCTCTTCTTGGTGTACAACTAACCAAGTGATTCCTTCGCATTTTTCAGCACGTGCCACTTGCACCATCGGTGCGCTGTTTGACGCATCACATTTTTTATGGCGACCTCCATCGCACGGTTTTGATCTGCACAACACCAAATATGATATTAGCTAAAACAACATCATTTTTACAAAGTTGTTTTGTCACACATAATTTTTCTAAAATATGATATTAGCTAAAACAGCACCTTTCCATTGAACCAAAAAAGCTTCCTATTTATGCTATGCACTTTGGCTAGATTGACATTGTTTTGACGCAGCTGCTCCACCAAATCTCTGTTGTATGTATCAATGTGCTTGTGGGAAGGCCAGTGTATTGTCTGCCCATACGTTGGAGACAGCGAATGGTTATGATGTTCTTGATGCTCAGCTATGTACCAATCATTGTCCTTCGATCGAAGCAGCCTTATTAATGCAGCACTCACATCTGCATGATCTAGTGTTTTCCACACCTGCTTTACCCTGCAAATAAAAATCATAGGCCTCCCCGAGCGTGTCGAAGCTTGTACCTAGTTCTGGCACGATTACAATGTTGCATGGTTTGTCAACTAACCCCCGTATTGCCTTCTCAAGGTCGCTGGGTCGCCCAGGACAAGGCACCCTTCCTGGAGCAGTAGCTCCAATTCTAACTCTGTATTTCAATAAATCAATATGTTACCCTATATCCATTCTAGTGTCATGAACAAGATCCCTATGCATACATTAGGATGTAATCTAGTTCCTCATCTTCACCAGCCACCATCTATAGGATTTTGTACTGAAGTACAAATGCTTCTCATAAGCATACCAACTGAATTATGGTTTTTATCCAGCATTGTGCACGTTAGTTATCCACTACCCCAGTCACATTCACATACCCTCATGTTTAATTACTGTCTTACAAATTCAAATTATTTCTTGCCTTTCATATTCCCCACTATGTGTAAATTGAATTTCTTGGCATGACTTTTCACCCTATTTTCACCATATTGAGCAATCTTGATTTTCAGTACACTATGCATCTCCGTGTCCCATGATTTCAAGATTTCAGCTCAATTTCGCTATCTAATCACTATTATCAGAAACCAATATTCATAAAACAGTCTTAAACTGAACTGCTTTCTCTTAATCATGCATTGATGCCATGAAGAAAGCACACATTCGTTGCAAAGAAATTTGTACACAATCATTCCAATGTTGTGAAATTATGTTCAGGTTACTGCATAACCGACCAGCCTACGCGCACGCTCAGCTGATGGGATTCAAAGTACAACCAAAATCGGGATAAACAATCTGCAATGCATACACCATTAACCAGTAGATTACCTGCGAGTCTAGCCTGGAGTTTTTGGATCATCTGCCCAATTGATTGCTCAGATGCTTGTGGTTCCTTATCCTGGTCGGATGCAACTGCTCCACGAGCCACACAGATCTCGCCGTCAACGCTACATGTGCCCATTGGCCGTAGCTCCTCGCCTCCTGCCGCCACCGCGGGGTAGTGCAGCGGCTCCATTGGTAGCTCGCTGTCGTTGACCTCTTCCATCACCGCGGCACTGCGACTGAACAAATTCTTTGGTTCAGAGATAGAGATCCAATGCAGAAACCACAAGCAGAAAGGGGGGAGGTAGGATGGGGTTGGGAGAGCGGGCGATTTGTGTTACCTCCTAACAGGTTGCATCAAGAACTCCATCCCGACAGTCGCCGCCCAGTTTTCCCAGCACCGCCGACCTCCGCGGGGCGTCAATGGCGATTCAACAAAATGTGGCGAGAGGTGGGAGACAGCACCGCCATGGCCCCCTTCCTCATTTACTACCGTCCACAGCTCGGCTTACCGGAGAGCTCAGTTCCTGAGCTACGGATCAGGAGTACAACAACGTCCCGAGCCACGACTCTGGGAATCTGCCGTCACGGCGCCAGCTGCGGCCTCCGTCACCGGCGCGGGGCACGGCGAACCTCCATACCGTATCCCTTGCTACCCTGAATTAAAAAAGATCGATCAGCTGGCTCACTTATTCCACGCTACGCATCCCGAAGCATTGTCGAACCGTGGGGATAAGGCTGGTCATAGTGGGGAGTAACTTAGACTAGTAACATGCATATGTTATTAGTCTATGTTATTACCTCTATAGTGCATAATATCATATAGTAGTATCATAGATGGTTTCATTTATTGCCATGCATGACACATAGTAGCATCACATTTATTATGTTACGGTATCTACTATGTTACTATAACCATCTCTATCTTCTTTAATTACCTGCCACATAAGCACGTTTGCGAGTCCCAAGTACATGTTATTACTTATGTTACCCCCACTATGGCCAGCCTAAAGGGCTCACCTGTGCTCGCGAAGAGAACAACCGCGTCCCATATATACTACTAAAAAACTATGGAGTATATGCATTGCCATTTATAGTTTGTGTACGGGAGGGAGTATATATGCGCTTCAAGAATGGAGAAGTGGGATGTTTAGCATAGCAGTATATGGATCTCCTAAATAAAAAAATAATGCCCTGTAAAAAATACTCCACCAAGTAAATCTGGGGAGTCATATGCATGTCCGCCTCAGCCATGCTTGTCCGTATTCTTAATTCGATAGAAGTTTCCCATCACGTACATACATGTGATGCGGCCAAATCGAAGTTATATCTTCCCCATGACATAAGATCCCTACATATGTATCTTCATTTACAGGGAGCGGTAAGTACAAAAAAATAGTATTATTATGTATGAAAATTATGTAACGGACGTCAACACCGAATAATCGCGAGTGGACATGCCATCACGCGCGAGCGATATCGAGACCGACCATTCCCTAGTGATTCGTGCAACTCTAATACATCAAGCTCGTATGATGGATCACATCCATAGTATACAATTAGTATAGCTCGCGTATTACCTCTGCCCTTGTCAGGAGATGGACCACAAGGCAGGCTCATGCATTGAAGCGAGATGCGCATTGATTACATGTCAGTCCTAATGGCAGGAGATATTCCACATGTTGTTTTATTTTCGTGCTCTATGCACTGCATATATCTTGTAGAGCGATAGGTTATTATGAGGACTCTAATTACAGATACCCTGCTACACACAGGATAATACACCAACCAGCAGAGTGGGCAGAAAGAACATGCACCACAAACCAAATGAGGTTGGTGTTAATGTTTCATTGAAGCTGCGACAGACCATGCAATAAGTGACAAAACTGCAACACACCTGACCACCTCATTTACTAGGATTAATGCACCACAGTGCCCTCTTGTCTTACTAGTGCGCCACCCTCTACAGCGGTAACGAAAATGTGTATTGAGTAGTTCGCTAATTGGTGTGAGTTTTTTTAGATGAACTTTTAGCTATGCTAGATCAGCTTAGGTCTATCTCCATGTCAGGCCAGGCGAGTGCCTAAACATGATTAATGTTCCTAAATTGCAACTCAATTTTTTTTTCCTAAATTGCAGTAGTTATTTTTAAATTTTAGGAATCCATGATTTTAATTTTTTAAAATATGTCCACTAAGATTAAATTAGTGCACCTAGAACAAATAATCATAGCCCCAAATAGCTATTTTTCCTTTTTAGATGAATTAGTGTGAACTTTTAACTTCGGTCCATATCCATGTCAGGCCAGGCATGTGCATACACATGATTAATGTTCCTACATTGCAAATCAAAAATAATGTTTCCTAAATTGCAATAAACATTTTAAAATTTCAGAAATCCAAGATTTTAATTTTGAAAAATTTGTCCACTACATAAGACTAAACTAGTCCACCTAGAACAAATAATCTGATCCCCAAATAGCTAAAAAAAAAACTTTTTGATGAATTAGTGTGAATTTTTAACTATGCTAGATCAGCTTAGGTCTGTCTCCATGTCAGGTCAGGCATGTGCACACACATGATTAATGTTCCTAAATTGCAACTCAAAAAGAAATGTTCCTAAATTGCAGTGAATATTTTGAAATTTCGTGAATCCAAGATTTTAATTTTGAAAAATGTCCACTACAAAAGATTAAACTAGTCCACCTAGAACAAGTAGTCAGAGACCCAAATAGTCAGAACATGCACAACAAAATTAAACTAGTCCACCTAGAACAAGTAGTCAAAGCCCCAAATAGCAATTTTTCATATTTTTGTTATCCATGTTTCCCCATATATCTACCAATATGTGATGCGTCCTCACATGTTGGGCAATCAGTGAATGTTATACTTATCACTCAATAATCTTTCTTCGTGTTGTTCTTTTGATATTCATCACCACTGGAAATTAATTTGTGTTTGTCCAAATGGTTATGCTTATCACATGACCCAGCTTGTACAACACACACAAAACAACAGGAACCTACAAATTAGAGGTGTGTGGCACAAGCAAGCAACATAAATCTCTCACATGCTGCCGACTTTTGACCGTTTGGACCACTAGATATGAGTCTGTGGGTCATCATTGCACTCATCAAATATTAGTTTGCATACGAGTTAAAAGCTTGGAGGCCCCCACTCCTGTGCTGTATAGAAAAGTGTATTCAAGTGCATTATTGAGCAACACTGTTTGTATTTCAGCAAACACTATATTAATTAGTAATCTAGATGCAAACACGGACGATCGAGATTTCGGCATCGCGTGCCACCATGTCCCAAAAATCCGCGTCGACGTCAACACGTCCTACTTCATAGATGAATTCATGAATTCCTGAGTGTTTGATTGATGCAAGACAAATAAATGGAGGAGTATGTTCCAGCCGTCCTTGATGTTGAATCAGACCATGCATGTTCCCTGGCGGCAGGTCGATGCAGACATCATTGTGCATGAGTAGCGCTAACAGAGAGTTAAATTAATCGAGTCGTCCCCCGCTGGCGGCCGCGGCTGCAGGTCGGATGATCGCTGGAAGAAGACACCGGTGAAAAGAAACAAGAAGCTCGCTGGTGACCTTTTAATCGCAAAGGAAAGAATTAGCATGATGTAATGAAAAGCACGGAACAAGGAAGAATCCCGTATGATGCAAGCATACCTGAATCATGCCGGCGAGACTCACGACGACGACTGTCCGCCATCTCCAGCCGGTGAGGGATTTGTTCGCCCATGCAGAACGGTAGATAGAGAAAATATATGTTTGTTGTTGGTAACAAGAATATACTGACAAAGCTATTTTTTACGTGCGTGAAACTATTTGATTCGTTACTATATGGATAAGGATCGTACGAGCTGATAGAATTGCAATCAAATTTTTGGAT
Organism: Triticum dicoccoides; assembly: GCF_002162155.2. Taxonomy (NCBI): domain Eukaryota; kingdom Viridiplantae; phylum Streptophyta; class Magnoliopsida; order Poales; family Poaceae; genus Triticum; species Triticum dicoccoides. The sequence goes on from NC_041389.1 coordinate 608,459,649, forward strand.
AAGCTCCCGATCAGAACGTCCTGGATAAGCACCAAATAAACTAATCGAAATAATTAATAACAAGACCAAACGGGTCGGGTGGAACCTCATCTAACCCATTACAATTCTGTAGGCGATCTAGAATTCTGTAGCACGGTCAATCTAATCACATGAGATCAACGTTACTATATATATTCTGTTACGCATACATCTAGGCTATTCTGTTACGCGTAACAGAATATTATTCTGTTACCCTTTTTGAACTGACAGTTTCAGTTGGTTGTACTGATATTTTTGAAGCGGTTGAACTGATGCTTTCGGTTGTGTTTAAAAGATCGTCTTCTTTAGTTCAAAATTTTTTTGTAATTTTTTTGTCGGAACGGGGCATGTAATTTATCGTTGGAAAGCTCTTGACAACCATATTTCAAATATATTGAACGTTTTTGCAAAATCATTATGGTTTAAGAGCAGTTTTGAAAAAACCATTTTTTTCAAAACCGAAAATGTGAATCGTATTTTGGACTCAATTTTCAAACGATTTGTCGGAATTGAGCAAATAAGATGGCGTTGGAAAGCTGGTGAAAATCCGCATCTTCCATATATGTATTGTTTTTTCTAATTCCATATGATTTAAAAGTAATTTGAAAAACGGTGAAATTCTGGGCGAAATGTATTTTCGCGATTTTTTGCAAACGGTTTGTCGGATTGACGCAAATGATACGGCGTTGGAAAGCTATAGAAAATGCGCAACTTTTTCGTATAGAAATGTTTTTCTAATTTCTTACGGTTTAAAAACAAATTCGAATACGGTCAAATTTAATTTTGAACGTGATTTTTTTTTAAAAGTTTGTCGAAATATGAAAAATAGTATACCGTTGGATAGCTATCGAAAATTCGGAACTTAGTCATGTTGAACGTTTTCTCTACTTCACAACCGTTTAAGAGTAATTTTGAATACGGCATGACGGATCCTGCTGTTTTCTCGTTTGAAAAACAGAGTAGTCGTACTGATATATGTGTATGTTTGTACTGAGCTATTTTTTGTAGAGTAATTTTGAATAGTTCTGAAAAATGGTACTTGTACTGATGCTTGCATGGGTTTGTACTAAGCGTGTTTTCACTAACTAGACTTTCCTATGTTTTTTGGATGATATTTTTCTCGTAAGTTTTCAACGGTTTTATTGTATCATCGCCCCTGTACTTGTATGGTTTGTATCATCGAACTGAATGATATTTTATTCAAAAAGAAAATGTGTTTTTTTTAACTCAATATTTTTTTGACAACGATGTTCTGAACTTCTCTCATTTTACGACTTGTACTGAGGTACTTACTAAGCAGGATTTTCATGGGGTTTCTTTTTTTGCTTGAATTTTTACAATTTGAATTTCTGTCATTTCTTTTATTCCGAACGGACCACCTTTCTTAACTCGTACTGAGGTACTTACTACGCCCGAACTGGGGTGGTTGTCGCGTGTCTCGGCGAGGAAGAAGACGAAGCTCGGGGGCGAGACTGGATTCGGCCGGTGGCTGGTCCGGTCGATAGGATGCTGCGCAAGGTGGGGGTGACAGGCGCAGGGCGGCGGGGCTCAGAGTGGTGGCGCACGGCGGAGGGGC
>NC_041389.1:608461537-608467244 GCF_002162155.2 Triticum dicoccoides
GGGTCGGCGAGCTCGTCGCATGGGAGGCGCGTGGGGAGGATCCGGCACCCGTCGACGGGGAGGTGCGCGGGGAGGGGCCGGCGCCTGTCGGAGGGAAGGCGCGCGGGGAGGGGCCGACGAGCCCGTCGGCGGGGAGGCATGCGGACGGCCGACCGGCGGCAGCGCGTGGGTCGGAGGAGCGACCCGTCACGGCGCCGTGGGTAACAGAATAATATTCTGTTACCGGTAACAGAATAGTCCAGCCCTATATATATATATATATATATATATATATATATATATATATATTCTCGAATATCTCACAACCAACACCATTATTCACACATACACATGTACATACATATACAATTTCTCATACATATGTTGCTTTGGTGCCTCCGGAGCACGATGACAAGTGGTTCATGGGGCGGTAGCAGGTAATAGTATTCTCCTTGGGATTTATGACCTGGTCGAGCAAAAAATCCGGCTATTTCCTCTTGAAGTGCTAGTATGCGGTCCGATGGTAGGAGCTTATCCCGCACCCTCTGAACTGTTAAGAAGGAGATCAATATGCATGTGTGTTAGTTGTGTGACTAGATATCGATAATGGTGTGAATAGTGTTCTGACAAACGTACCCAGTCCTGTCTATCAGATCTGCTCCTTTCGGACGTCATCATGCGAATGCTCTCGCAAATGTAGAATGCACACAGATTATTCCCCGACGCCTGCTTCAAGGCCTTTACGAGAATGAAATTGAATCAGATAATGATTAATCAAGCATGATAATTAATTAATGATATTGAAACAAGAATTAAAGATATGGTAGCTAGCTAGTACTACTTAATTACTTACCTTTGGTCGATGCCAAAACAACTCTTGTTTCCATTCGCCTGGAGTCACCGCGATGAACTTTGCCCATGCCCTGCCCGCCAGCAAAGAAAATTAATAAATGGGTTATTAAATAGTTCATATCAGGAAATGACGAACTAATAATAGGCCGAGATATATATAGATAATAATGATTGAAATTACCTGTTGACTATCCCCTTCACGATGGTGAAGTCACTTTCTTCTTTAGTTAGCGAGTCCAGTAATTCAACTTTTCCTTCCTCAACTTTAATGTATATCAAGACCAAATGCCAACTACATGCGCACACGTTTGCATGTCTTAAATAAGCGGGCATGTGCATAAGATTAATCAACTACCGTAAACCGCATACACTTAATTATTAACATCTAGCTAGCTAGTAATCAAAAATAGAATTTGTAGTACAAGACAGTGTGACTCACGGGAAGTTGTAAGGAAGTAGTATATCTTCATTGCTATTGAGGCGCTTCAAGAACTCTACCATGCTTTCCTCTACACCTGCTTGATAAAATGGATACTTCCATATGTCCTCATTAATGGTATTTGGGTCAATGAACCCAATGCCATAGCATCCAGATTTTTTCATTTCATACATCTTCATCCTGCATATAATACCACAGAAAATAATATAATGAGGATAATTACATGTAATGATTGATCAAAATTATCACTACATAATTAGCTTGAGACTTAAATTACAGAAAGAAATCACTTACAGACAATAGCAACTGACGATAGGCTTGTCGAGTGCGTCTTGATTGTATAACTGATAAAGTTCTGTATACTCAATGGACAGAGCTTTCTCATGGTAATAATGCTCCTTCTTGACATTCACCATGAGGGACACTCGATTGGAAATCTTGGTCATGTTCATGTACCATTGATGCAGTACATACATTCTCGTAGGGAGGTCCTTGACCTTGTCTGGATGGACCAAAGGTTGGCCCCAGACATATTTCCATTTAATTTCTGATTCTTTAAGCGGAGACATGGGCTCGATTTCGAGGATTTGTCCAACAAAGATCTTGAGCATTTCAGCCTGCATTATATGCTCCTCCGTTATTACCACATCGCCCTGCTGGGGAACACTAACGGTTTGCCCACAATAATATTTGGCGCGCGTACTCCTCTCATGTGTTGTTGGCACAACAAGCGGGGGGATCGCTTGCGCCGCCTGTTCTCCCAGCTGGGGAACGGTTTTCCCGCATTTTTTGCCAGCTGCTTGTTGCCTCGAGCTCGAGCTCGCGTCCTTCTTTAGCCGTTCTCGATGTAGTTTCCTGATTTGGCGCTCATAGTCCGAGTCAACAGGCTTGGGAGCTGGTTCTCTAGCCATATGAATGAAGTGGTCAATTACTTTCTCAGGCACTTTCTCCTTTGGCGGCGGTGCCGGTTTCGGTCCAAAATGGGTGTCCACTTGGGGTTGCACTATGGCTGCGTTTTGCTCCTCGGTCATTTCGTAAGGCCTCTGAGGAAGAGGAGCGAGGCTTGGACCACATTTATATCGCTTGTCTCCGCCTGTACTTCCTGAACTACCTCGACTCGTACCGCTACGCACCAAAGCTGCGGCATGTCTCTTCTGTGATTGCTGAGACGGCGGAGATGGCTGACGTGGAGTTGGACCAGGATAAGTGGCCTGACGATGTGCCGGACTTGAAGCAGGAGGTGTGGCCTAACACGGTGCCGGACTTGAAACCGGAGAAGTGGCATGACGTTGTGCCAGACTTGAAACCGGAGGAGTCAGCTCACACGTTCGGGGACTTGGAGGAGGTGGCGGACTTCGAGGAGGAGTCGTCTCACGCGTTCGTGGACTTGGAGGAGCGGGAGTCTGCTGACTCGGTGGCGGACTTCGAGGAGTCGGCAGACGACGCGGTGTCGGTGGACTTCGAAAGATGATGCAATCCTTTCTCCATAGGATGATACGATGTATGGCCTCTCCCAGTGTGCGCTCGTCTTCATCTCCAGGAATGTCAAGCGTTAGCCCCGAATATGGGTCCACCACTTCATCAACCATGACACGAGCATAGCCCTCTGTAATCGGGATGCAATGGTAGGTTGCTTCGGGGGTCACTGGAAAAGCAACGCCATCCGCCACCTTCATTGATATGTTCTTCATTTTGGAGTGTAGCTCACAGTTAGTGTTCTCTATGATGTCATGCACAGGGTATGTATCCAGCAGTGTGTCGCCTGGGGCAGAACCAACGCTGCTTCTCGGCATGGATGGGACTGTGCTATCCAATGCTGGACGATCATCCGCTTGCTGCTGCCGCTGCTGAGACCCCCTTTCCTGGCTAAGTGAGTCGATCTGCTGCTGCTGCTGCTGGAATTTGAGTGCCAGGTCCGCGTGCCTTGCTTCTAGGCCTTGAAGACATTCTGCGTCCTGCTTCCTCTGCTCCTCCTCCAGCTTCCTCTTCTTCTCCTCCTCCATCTTCTTTCTTGCACGGGACCTGTAGTCGTCATTCCAGTCCGAAAAGCCCTCATACCAGGGAATAAAGCCCATGCCTCGTGTTCTTTCCGGGTGTTCAGGATTTCCTAGGGCGCGCGTAAGCTCGTCGTTCTCTCTGTTGGGCGTGAACACCCCCACTCGACCTTCTTCTATTGCGTCAAGTATCTTTTGTTCGGCTCCTTTTAGACTTGCCTTCTTCGAAACCAGGCCTGTCTTCGGGTCCAACGCCCCCCCATGCGCATAGAACCAAGTTCTGCACCTGGGGGGGCATCTCCTAGTAATCGGAGTGACCCCTGCACCCTCCATCTCTTGCTCAGACTTATCGCACTTAAGCAATGCCACCGCGTAGCCACCTGGACCCAGCCTATGGAACTGCGTCTTTCTTGCGGCATTTGCCTTGTTTTTCATCGACTGTTCCTTAGATAATTCTGAATCCTTGAAGGTCACGAAATCGTCCCAATGTTCTCTTTGCTTCTCCAGTGTTCCCTTGAAATCTGGAGTCTTCCTTTCATTAGCGAGGTAGTTGGCCCATACAGTTTTCTTGTGGGTGTTGAATACAATTGCCATCTTCTTAAGAGCAGCGGCCTTGACTTTCTCCACATCTGCTTTAGTGAAATGATCTGGTAGGGTGAAATGTTCCATCAGAGATTTCACCAGGTCTTTTTTGGCTCTGTCGTCGACCCAAGTAACACCTGGACGTTTAGTCTTTGGCTCTTTCCATTCTTGAATGGAGATCGGGAGTTTGTCCTTCACAAGAACTCCGCACTGACGAGTCCACTTGTCCGCAACGTTCTTAGGCGTGAGGGGTTCGCCACTAGTTTGGTGGATTCGATGTGTTACTTTACACCATCCTTCAACAATCTGCCCGGGCCTCACTTTGTCTTGCTGTCTGTAGAAGCAGATTTGCTCGATCCGGAGGGCTGAAAGAAGAAAGATCGATTCGTTAATATATCTTTAATAAAAAAACATGTGATGATCACCAGGATGCATGCTTATATAAATATACCTCACCGGAAGTCCTTGTTATTTGAAGCTCAGCATTGTTTGTGTCATCACTAACATGTCTGTGTCATCATAATCATAGTTCATGACTTCATCAGCTCGGTCGTCGAGATCGAATATCTTTTCATCACCCTCTCCGATATTGTTCAGATATTGGGAGCCATCATCTTCATTCAGATCATCTAGCCTATGAGGGCTGCGTATGATGTCGAACAATTCCTCTTCTCTCTATCTGCCGGTATTGCCGGTATTGTCCGTCATAGCTTTTACTTTACTAATTAATACAAAATAAATATAAAACAATTTAGTATTCAAATTACAATGCATGGATGCAATTAATCAATAAGGAAAAACTGAATCTCGAATACATCGTCTCGAATATATAATCTCGAATACATCATCGTCTTAATATATATAATCTCAAATACATCGTCTCGAATATTATATATCGAATACATCACTGGCTAGGTACCTAATAAAGATCGAGTACTACAGAAGAATCTAGGGCGCCACTCGCGGTTCCTGGGGCGCGGGCGGTGCACAACCAAAGAGAAGGAACCATCACAGGATCATATCTCCGGTCATCTGCCCAAAGAACCCGCCAAGTAGTGGAGAACCTGGCGTCGTCCATAACAGCCATGTAGAGATGGACGTGCTCATCTTCCTCCCTGACACGGCGACGCACCACCTCCAGCGGGGCCGGCTGCCTCTGCATCGAATGTGGCCCACGCGAACGCCGCCAAAGAAGATCAGGGTCGACGACGGGACCCGAGGTCGGGTTCCTCACCAAGCGGCGCGCCCCTCCAGGTAGCACCTCCCAGTGCCAGCCCGGCGGAGCCCAGTCCCGGACATGGGTCCTCTGAAGCAGGACGTCGTCGTGAACGGGTCGACGGCGAGGATGCTGGTCGGGCATATCGTCGAGAACAAATACTATATGCCCGCAAAAGGTAACATTTTTTAAATGATTGGATTGTGATAACTAAAATTCTATATATATGCAAATTCTAACAATTTGACATTAATCTAATTCATCTAACTAAAACTAATTCTAAAATTTCCTGATTATATAACTAACATATTTATAACAATTCTAATATTTATATAACTAAAAAACAGAAAAAATTGCTAACATTTCTATAAATATTTCTATAACTAAAAAACAGAAAACATTTATAACATTTCTATATAACTAACATTTCTAATATTTATATAACTAAAAAACAGAATAATTTCTAACATTTCTATAACTAAAAAACAGAAAAATTTATAACAAACAAACTAATAATGTGTGTGTGTGTGTAGTGTGTGTGTGTGTGTGTGTGTGGACATGTACATGGCGGCCGGGGCGGGCTCACCGGTGAGGCGACGACGGGGCGGCGACGACGGGGCGACGGGACGGGGCGGCGACGACGGG
>NC_041389.1:608467852-608490970 GCF_002162155.2 Triticum dicoccoides
GGGACGACGGGGACGGGGACGGCCGGGGCGGCGACGTCGACGGGGGCGGCGACGAGGGGCGGGGACGGCCGGGGTCAGCGACGAGGGGCGGGGGCGGCGACGTCGACGGGGACGGCGTCGATCGGGGCAGGGCGGCGCGATGGAGGGAGGAAACAGAGGGAAACTGAATTTTTTTCAAGTGTTGTATATATAGGATGGACCTTTAGTACCGGTTGGAGCCACCAACCGGTACTAAAGGTCTGTGTTGGCCAGGCCAAACGGCGGGAAGCGCACCCCCTTTAGTACCGGGTGGTGGCTCCAACCGGTACTAAAGAGGGGGTCTTTAGTACCGGTTGGAGCCACGACCCGATACTAAAGGTGTGCGCTGGCTTCAGGCGGTGCGCAAGTTTAGTCCCACCTCGCTACCCGAGGGGCTACCGCACTGGTTTATAAGCCCCAGTGTGGTAGCTCTCTCGAGCTCCTCTCCTAACCAGGCCTACTGGGCCTACCTATCCTCTTCTGCCCTGTGGGCCAAATGGGCCTTTGCGGGCCTGCATCCTGGCCCAACTAAAGGTTGTGTTCCTAGTCGTATGCAGGCCGCTTTGGCCCAGTACGCGGGCTTTTTTATTTTCTTAATTTTTTTCGCTTTATTTATTTTTGTTTTATTTATTTTTGAGTTGTTTTTGCTGTATTTAGAGTTTCTTTGTGAATATTTTTGCTTTAGGTACAAAAAATTACAAACTTTCTGTTAGTGCCGGTAATTTTCAAATTTGAATAGTTTAAATTTTGAATTATTTGAAATTTGTGTGAATCACTAGTTCGTGAATAACTTAATTTTGAAAAAAGTTTTTTCAATGATTCTTTTTTCTTATGTTTAATATTAGTGTGTTTTATCATTATATTCAATTTGGTAATGCTTAGGTTATTTAAAAAATGAAATGCCTTTGTAACAGTTCAGTTTTCGTCGGAAACCCTGATACTTCGAAAGAGATTGTCCATTTTATACACGAAGTGTATTCAGTTTTTGCCGCAATCCTCTCTACTTTTTTGCACATGCTATTTGTATGAAATTATGATACCATGCCAACTTTCAACCTTTTCTGAGTTCATTTGAAATGCTTTTCAATTTCACGGTCATTTAGCTGGAAAAAATCAGTAAATGCATGAAAAGAATTTGTTTGCACATAAAATTTCTTCGCGTTTCAAATGCCAAAACACATAATTAACTACCCTAACTATTACAGACATTCCCTCCTGGGTGTGAAACACAGAAGAAAGTAATGATAGTGAAGCCGATCACATCCCAGATCTTTGGGTGTGAAACTTTTTCTTCACGTGTGTCCCTTTGCGCCGTAGCCATGGAAAATCTTCATCATTTAACTGGATGCTCGGGTCAATATTCATTATGAATGGAGCAATTTCATCAAACTTTTCATAATCTTCTGACATGTCTGTCTTGTCATCCACTCCCACGATGTTTCTTTTTCCTGAAAGAACTATGTGGCGCTTTGGCTCGTCGTATGATCCATTCGCTTCCTTATCTTTTCTTTTTCTTGGCCTGGTAGACATGTCTTTCACATAAAAAACCTGCGCCACATCATTGGCTAGGACGGATGATTCGTCTGCATACGCAAGATTGTTGAGATCCACTGTTGTCATTCTGTACTGCGGGTCTTCCGTTACCCCGCCCCGTGTCATATTGACCCATTTGCACCGAAACAAAGGGACCTTCAAATCACCTGATCCATAGTTAAGTTCCCATATGTCCTCTATGTAACCATAATATGTTTCCTTTCCCGTGTTGGTTGTTGCTTCAAAGCGGACACCACTATTTTGGTTGGTACTCTTCTTATCTTGGGCGATCGTGTAAAATGTATTCCCATTTATCTAGTACCCTTTGAAAGTCATTATATTCGAAGATGGTAACTGGGACAGTGAGTACAGGTCATTTTGAATATCGCCATCATTCAGGGCACGTTTCTGCAACCAACCAGCGAAAGTCCTCGTTTGTTCACGTGTAATCCAGTCGTCAGACTTCTCCGGGTGTTTGGACTGTAGAAAATTCTTGTGTTCCTCCATATAGGGAGCCACCAAGGCGGAATTCTGTAGAACTGTGTAGTGTGCTTCAGTGAGAGAATGCCCATCCATACATATTATTTGATGCCCTCCTAGCGTGCCTTTTCCTTCTAGTCTGCCCTTATGCCGCGATTCAGGAACACCAATCGGCTTAAGGTCAGTAATAAAGTCAATACAAAACTCAATGACCTCCTCATTTTCATGGCCTTTCAAGATGCTTCCTTCTGGCCTAGCACGGTTATGAACATATTTCTTCAAGACTCCCATGAACCTTTTAAAGGGGAACATATTGTGTAGAAATACAGGACCCAAAACGTTAATCTCTTCGCAAAGGTGAACTAGGACGTGCGTCATGATGTTGAAGAAGGATGGTGGGAACACCAACTCGAAACTGACAAGACATTGCACCAAATCATTCTGTAACCTTGGTATGATTTCTGGATCGATTACCTTCTGAGAGATTGCATTGAGGAATGCACATAGCTTCACAATGGCTAATCGAACGTTTTCCGGTAGAAGCCCCCTCAATGCAACCGGAAGGAGTTGCGTCATAATCATGGCAGTCATGAGACTTTAGGTTCTGAAACTTTTTCTCTGCCATATTTATTATTACCTTTATATTCGACGAGAAGCCAGACGGTACCTTCATGCTGAGCAGGCATTCGAAGAAGATTTCCTTCTCTTCTTTGGTAAGAGCGTAGCTGGCCTGACCCTGATGTATGCCGTCTTTTTCGTGCATACGTTGCTGGTCCTCCCGTGCCTCTGGTGTATATTTTATCTTCCCATACACGCCCAAAAAGCCAAGTAGGGTCACGCAAAGATTCTTCGTCACGTGCATCACGTCGATTGCGGAGCGGACCTCTAGGTCTTTCCAATATGGCAGGTCCCAAAATATAGATCTCTTCTTCCACATGGGTGCGCGTCCGTCAGCGTCCTTCGGAACAGGATGTCCGCCAGGACCCTTTCCAAAGATTACCTTCAAATCCTTGACCATATCATGTACATCATCACCAGTACGGTGGCGAGGCTTCGTCTGGTGATCCACCTCACCTTTGAAATGCTTGCCTTTCTTTCTTACGGGATGCCTTGTCGGAAGAAATCGACGATGTCCCAGGTACACATTCTTCCTACAACTATCCAAATATATACTGTCGGTATCATCCAAACAGTGCGTGCATCCGCGGTATCCCTTGTTTGTCTGTCCTGAAAGGTTACTGAGAGTAGGCCAATCATTGATGGTCACGAACAGCAACGCCTTTAGGTCAAATTCTTCCTGTCCGTGCTCATCCCACGCACGTACACCTGTTCCATTCCACAGCTGTAATAGTTCTTCAACTAATGGCCTTAGGTACACATCAATGTCGTTGCCGGGTTGCTTAGGGCCTTGGATGAGCACTGACATCATAATGAACTTCCGCTTCATACACAACCAAGGAGGAAGGTTATACAAACATAGAGTCATAGGCCACGTGCTATGGTTGCTGCTCTGCTCCCCAAAAGGATTAATGCCATCTGCGCTTAGACCAAACCATACGTTCCTTGGGTCACCTGCAAACTCCTCCAAGTACTTTCTCTCGATTTTTCTCCACTGCAAACCGTCAGCGGGTACTCTCAACTTTCCGTCTTTCTTACGATCTTCTGCGTGCCACCGCATCGCCTTCACATGCTCTTTGTTTTGGAACAAACGTTTCAACCGTGGTATTATAGGAGCATACCACATCACCTTGGCAGGAATCTTCTTCCTGGGGCGCTCACCCTCGACATCACCAGGGTCATCGCGACCGATCTTATAACGCAATGCACCGCATACCGGGCAAGCATTCAAATCCTCGTACTCACCGCGGTAGAGGATGCAGTCATTAGGGCATGCATGTATCTTTTGCACCTCTAACCCTAGAGGGCAGACATCCTTCTTTGCTTCATACGTACTCTCGGGCAATTCGTTGTCCTTTGGAAGCATATTCTTTATCATTACCAGCAACTTTCCAAATCCCTTGTCAGATACACCATTCTCTGCCTTCCATTGCAGCAATTTAAGTGTGGTGCCCAACTTTTTTTTGTCAGCTTCGCAATTCGGGTACAACAATTTCTTGTGATCCTTTAACATGCGCTGCAACTTTGTCCTCTCCAGATCACTTGCGCAGTTTCTCTTTGCATCGGCAATGGCCCGACCTAGATCATCAGCGGGCTCATCTGATGCCTCTTCTTCAGCTTCTTCCTGCATTGCCGGCTCAGCTTCTTCCCCCATTGTTGTATCATCGTATTCAGGAAACCCATGGCCAGGATATCCATCGTTGTCCTCTTCTTCTTCATTGTCTTCCATCATAACCCCTATTTCTCCGTGCTTGGTCCAAATATTATAGTGGGGCATGAAACCGGACTCAAATAGGTGGACGTGAATGGTTCTTGACGTAGAGTAACTGTGACCATTCTTACAGCCAGCACATGGACAAGGCATAACCATTCGCCCGCTTGTTTGCCTCGGCGGCAAGCAGAAAAGTATACACGCCATTAATGAACTCGGGAGAGCATCGGTCATCATACATCCATTGTCGGCTCATCTTCATTACACAACACCGAATAGACCAAATTAATACAAGTTCATACATAAAGTTCATATACATCACTTAATTAAATGCAACATATAAATAACTCTCTAGCTAAAGAATATAAATGCAACAACAAATGCGATGAAGATCGCAACTAAGGTAACAATTGATCCAACAGCATAATGATACCAAGCCATACTATCAATGACATATTTTCTAATCTTTCTAATCTTCAACCTCATTTTCTTCATCTTGATCTTGTGATCATCGACGACATCGGCAACATGCAACTCCAATTCCATCTTCTCCCCCTCAATTCTTTTCAATTTTTCTTTCAAATACTCGTTTTCTCTTTCAACTAAATTTAACCTCTCGACAATAGGGTCGGTTGGAATTTTCGGTTCACATACGTCCTAGATAAAAATATCTATGTCAACTTGATGGGCATAATTTGTCATAAACACGAAATGCAACAACACGTTTTAAAAGAGAATATACCACATCCGAATCATAACAAGGACGAGGGCCGACGGGGACGGATATCAAAACCATGGCACTGTGTATAACAAACAACGTACGTGTAAGATAATTATACGAGTAACTATATATCCAAATCACACAAACATCAATTTGGTAATGTAAAACATTCATGAACAAGAGCCTCACCACAAGGTGGTGCCGGCAACGGGACGGTGCGGGCGATCGACGGTGGTTACGACGGAGATTTAGAAGGCACTAAGTAAACCACACCTACATATGCAAACTAAGTGTTATTTTTGACCTCAAATTGCATATAAATCAAATACTAGCAAATATAATTCCTTCCAAATTAATCACTATACAAAGCATTGCAAGAGCTAATCTAGCAATGAGAGTTGAAAGGACAAAGTTGCTAATCTTTGTGATCATTCGAATGGATGGGGGCCTTCAAATCTTGACAAATTTTGGGCAAAATTTGTGAGGAGCTCAAGGAAGAGAGGGGAAGAACAGAGGAAGTGAGGGGAAAGGAGAAGAACAGAGTGGCTCGGGTGGACGAAGGGTTTATGTAGGTCGACCTTTAGTACTGGTTCGTGCTACGAACCGGTACTAAAGGTGCTGGAGGGGCCCCAGACTGACAACACCCTGCCACCACTCTCTTTAGTACCGGTTCGTGTCACGAACCGGTGCTAAAGGTTCGCCACGAACCGGTACTAATGAGAACGGCCGGCTAGCCGTTGGAACCGGCACTAATGGACACATTAGTGCCGGCTCAAAATCAAACCGGCACTAATGTGTCTCATATTAGGTCATTTTTCTACTAGTGGAATATCGATATTCAATTGGTTACAAAATTCAATCTTTTTGGTTGGTTAGTTTGTTTTTCTGAACATCATTTTCTCTGCTTTTTGACGTCCCTTCTGAGACTGTTCAGAGATACTTAAAACTTTTTTTTGGCAAGAAGGGACAAAACTAATTCATCTAGCCGCATTTAAATTTTTTACTACTAAAGAAATGCCTTAGCGTTATAATCCTTTTTTATGCGTCAACGGCGGGCTTATGCCTGCCTGAACCTTTATTATCAACCGTTCAGGGGTGTTACATACCATAGGGTCACCAGAAATACGGGGGGAATGGACGGAAAGAAAGAAAGGAAAAGTACATAATGCCGCGTGGGACTGTATTCTCCTGGCTACATGGAACAACATGGAGCCTTAGTCAAGGAGCCTAATTTGTGTTTGGATATTTTTATAGTGATGGGACCATAGCCTAAAACCATCAGTAGCGGTGCTAGCAATAGTGTGGAGCACGAGCTGTAGATTCCGGAAAACCTTGGGGTTCCATCTTCTCCAAATATTCCAAAGGACAACCAGCAGAACTGTTGATCTGGTTTTGTTGTTCAATTCGTTGTCCCAGGCCTCAAGCAGCCCCTAGGGGGTACCCTGGCATAGGATTTCGAGTTCCTCCGAGAGCGGAGTGAGTTGTTGGCAGACGAATAATTGGTGTTCAATGGATTCGCATTGGCTATAGACAAGGCAAGTGGCGGATGTGTCAATGCCTTGTCTAAATCGCCTCTCATTTGTGAACAGGCAGTCCTTGCGGGCTATCCAGATACAAGATTTTACATTTATTTGGGGCATAGTTTCTCCAAATGGCCGGGGTGAGCGGGCCCGTGGGCCTCGTCTGCCAAACCATCTGGTATGCCAGCTTAGTGAATTTTTTTTCTTGTTCAAAAAAAAAAAAAAGCTTGCCTGCGTCCCTTGAATTTCTTTCGTCAGCAACCTGCAGGTTCAAGTTTACTATAGCCAATATAATGCGCAATTCGATTAGCTCGCATTCGGCCGTGTGGGACAGTCATGGTGTTAGGTCCAAGGTTAGGTCGCTCGAGGCCAGAGCACGAGCCACTGAGTGTAAACTCTGTTGGAGTTGCAGAAGAGAGCCGGGAATTGTTGGGCAAGGGTTTGGGTGGATTGAGGGAGCCAAAGATTGAGCCAGAACGAGGTAGTGGCTCCATTTCTGAGATGCACCATGGTGATGGAGCGGTAGAAATCGAGCCTTTTCATGATGTCACGCCAAATAGAAGTATGATGGTTATCTGACATGCCCACGTCATTAGTGTTCAACCAGCCGTATTTGGAGACAAGATAGGAAGTTTGTCCCATGGTTTGCTCATCATGCAGTTTAGAAATGTGTTTGAGAAGAAGGTAAAGGTTCATAAAACTGAATCCCTCAATGACGAAAGGAGCACACGATGTCCCATGCATAATAGTGAAAACAAAATCTCGATTGTAGAAAAAAACAGTGAAAAAAATACCGTGCTACATGATTTACCACCGTCCTTCTCCAAATGTCATTCAAGTTATAGTGTGCTATATTTTAAAATAGTATTTTGCATAAAAATATCGAATATATCACAAAAATTAAGGCTTTCATAATTTGCAAGAAAAATGACACTCCAAATTAAAAAGAGAAGCATAGGTGAGCTAGGCTTAGGGCATGTACACTCCTAATTTTAAGAAAAGGGAACACTCCTAATTAAATAGAGAAGCGTTGATGGCTGATTTGCTGGATCCGGCGGTGTGGTTGACATCGGCGCTGCCTTGCTAGAGTTGGAGGCGTGGCCGACGCCTCTACTTGGAGGGAGGTGAAGAAAAGCTGCTGCCGCTCATGAACTGCTGCTGCTGCCTACGCTCACGAGTCACGAACAACGCCATCGTGGCCCCGCTCGTTCACGAGCTAGTGGAAAATTGGTGACGAGTTGATTAGGTTAGGTTGTATGTATCGCGTTTGCATCTAAGAGAGTGAGAGTGAGTTGGACCGATGCGATTTCATGATGCATGATGGGTTGCTCTATGTTACACGCTAAAACGCTACAATGTTATTTCATTGAGCGTTAAAATACATGTCAAATACGTGTTGTTACGTAACTTGCCTTAGCTAAACTCCCCACGCCCCCGAATTCAACCAGGTGGCCCCCTCCCTTAGTTTCCTCCAACCAAAAACTGCCACCAAATCCATTACGTAAATCACGTAGAAATTGTTACATAAGGCTGGTCATAGTGGAGAGTAACTTAGACTAGTAACATACATATGTTACTAGTCTATGTTACTACCTTCATAGTGGGTAGTGTCATAGGTGTGGTAACATAGTTGCCTTCATTTATTACTTTGTAGACTCATTATGCATTGGAAACCGCTATGTGATGGTAACATATTATGTTACTCTATTTGCCTCTCTCCTCATTAACTACTTGCCACATCACCAATTTTGCTTATGTGACATCTATGTTACTACCTATGTTACTCCCACTATGACCAGCCTAAGTGTAGCATTGCTCAAAACATAATGTGGCCCTTTCAAATATGCTATATTTTTTCGGTAAAAAAACCGTCAAAACTGTACCCAACTTTTTTTTAGAAAAAAGGCTACCGTCCGGCTTTAAATTAATGAAGCCCTTATAGGTAACCAAACAACACAACAACACACAGAACAAAAGGAAAAATGGCCCGATACAACAGCGTCGAGGAGCAACCACAACCCCAGACAAACAACAAGACAAACAGATGCGGCACCGCTTGTTGTTGTCTGGGTTCTCGACCGCAATCAGGCAACCGGAGCAGATTCGAACTCGCTGCACCAAGTCAGGCTGCAGAACCCACCACCTGGAGAGAAGAGGTTGACTAAAGGGTCGGTACTAAAGGTCCCCTCCCCCCTTAGTCCTGGTTGTGTTACGAACTGGGACTAAAGGCCCTTCACGTGGCCGCTCTAATAACCCCTCATCACTGCTCAATTATGAACGACTCATTTCAAATCATCTAACTTCCCGGTCGGTCACCCATCATCTCACTACTCCAGTCTGAGCACGCTCAACTTTCGAGTTCTATTCTCCCTAGTTTCCAAGTCTGTACTTGTTGTTTTCCTGACAATACTAAGCTGTCAATCCTATTAATCCTTAGGAGTTGAACTTGAGCATTATGCACCGTTTGAGTATAAAACTATTATTCTAAAAAACAATAATTACTTATTAACACTGATATTTCTTGAACAAGTAGTTTAACCATAGTTTACCCGATTTGAAAATAGTTTGACCAGATTTGACCATAGTTTGACCAAAAGTCAAAAAAAACTAACAATAATTATTTATTAACACTAATATTTCTTGAATAAGTAGTTTGACCAGATTTGACTATAGTTTGACCAAAAGTCAAAAAACTAAAAATAATTATTTATTAACACTAATATTTCTTGAATAAGTAGTTTGATCATAGTTTGACCACAGTTTGACCAGATTTAACAAAAAGTCAAAAAAACTGAAATTTGAGCATATCTTTTTTCCTTTCAGAATTTGAGGATTCTAAAAATTTGCTAACAGGCCTACGGCCGTCAATATCGGATGCGGATTTTTGTGCCGATTTTTTTGATATATTATGCATTTTTTTCCGACATCATATGCAAAAGATATGGCCGTTTTACTTTTTCATAACACTTTTTTGCAAAATATGTCCAAATGTAAGTTTTTTAGTTTTTCTAACTATTAGATGTAATAACATAACTACATCTCGAAGGATTTTAATTTTTTTAGTTTTTATCATTTTCTTTAGTTTTTTATAAAACTAAAAAGGCGATAGGGGGGGTAGAGTTTGAACCTTTAGTCCCGGTTTAAGACACGAACTGGGACAAAAGGGTACCCTGTAGTCTTGATTCGTGTCTTAAACCGGGACCAAAAGTCCCATTTAAACCGGTACTAATGCCTTCCCAACACCTTAGCCGCTCGAACCGGGACTAATGCTCACATTAGTTCCGGTTCGTGATGCAACTGGAACTAATATGTACATTGAGCTGTGACCAAAGTCCTGTTTTCTAACAGTGTCATCTCGCCGCTATCGCCCGGTCCGATGAAGGACCAAGGGGGGAGAGGCCACCCAAAGTGACGCCTCCAATGAGGGATACAGTGTTTGCGAGCGTCGCCATCACCGGCACCGACACGGCGACACCGTCAGGCAAAGCTTTCGCCCGGGATCCGACCACCTACCACCCACGGTCCATAAGCCACACCTCCATCACACGGAAAGGACGGCGAGGAGAGGAAGACCGAAAGCGGTGGAGACAACGCCAGTGAGAATGACGGAAAGAGGCCGGCCGATCAGTGCTCCCCGTTTCGCGGAATTTGGAGAGCAGCTCTATGTAACCTCGCTGAAGCGCCGTCCCACAAAGTCAGACCAAAATGCCCAGAACATCTCCGGAAAAACCACGGAAACTGGGTGGAAAATGAACAGAAAAGCTCCCCGTCCGTCCTACCGCAGCGGGCACTGTTGACGAGCGGTACTACGCCCGGTCTTCCACTCCTTCTCCCACGCGCTTTCCACATGCCAGACTCCTTCTGAGTTCAGCTACTGCACCAGACGGAAGCGTCCAAGAAATTTGCTCGCCCTGCCCCATCCGCACGCGGCTGGCTCCTCGATCGACAACACCGAAGACTTCTGGCGGCGGTCTTGCGCTATGATGGAGCGGCCGGCTATATATTCGCGCCATCTTCCCTTCTTCATTTTCGCGCGTGCACGCGGGCTGCCTCGCTCGGTTAAACTTCCGTGGTTTTGCGTCTGCCACCATTGTTGCTGTTGATTATTTGTTCCGCGGGAGAGCCACGAGGCGCCAAGCTAGCTCGTTAGCAAAACTCCAAATCACCCTCTTTGCCAGGAAAGCTCCATTTGTTACTGGACTAATGCATTTGGTTATATACTACTCCCTCCGTTCCTAAATATTTGTCTTTTTAGAGATTTCAAATGGACTACCACATACGGATTCATATAGACATATTTTAGAGTGTAGATTCACTCATTTTGCTCCGTATGTAGTCATTTGTTAAAATCTCTAGAAAGACAAATATTTAGGAACGGAAGGAGTACGTAATGGTTAATGATCTCTGCATTTTTCTTTTCTTGTAAATGCAGGAGCAGCGGTACTGCAGTTGGTTGGGAAATACGAGGACAGAACGAACACGACCAGCCAGCAATGGTGGTGTGTGCGAGTCTTTCACGGACGGGCCATCGATCCATGTTATCCAAGAGATTATAGTAGCAGTATCGATCCTAATTTGTGCTTTCAATTAAGCGAGAGAAGTAGTATCTTTTCGGATAGCGCGGCCGAAGACCGAGTTAAGAGGAATGAAAGTATAGAGAACGATCGAGATGGCAGGGGGGAAATTGGGCCGAGCCGAGCGTGGTTTTCTGTCTCTCATGCCTCAAACGTAATGTAGGAGATGAGGAGAAGCCTATGGGAAGTGATAAGAATAACGATCAGAGCCAATAATGGCGAGTACACTTACAACAACCAGAAACGTCAAATTTACTTTTGCCGTATCCTTCATGTTTATATTTCCTAGCGCGAGAAGCCATATATATTAACTAAGTTCAAGGCTTGTAGGAACAACTAGAGCGAAAATTAAAATTAGAAACAAGCTCAAGGACACTTTGTCACCTTCTTCAACCTGCACAAGTCGATGACACGTCGTGAGCCTAGCTTGATGCAGTACCTGCTCCGCATTGTGGGAGCTAGAGAGTCATTGTAACTGCGGTCGAGAAATCGCATAAAGTTGCCACGAGACACTATCAACGATTGTCCGAAGCACGAACAGTTGACCCTGAAGTAGAAGGTGAAGGCTCGACGAGGAGATTCAACCTCGCGAATTATGCCAAAAGCGCCATCGCAACATCTTATTGACTATACCACTGGCGCCGTCATGAACCGACACAACAGCATCGTAGTTGACGGCGGGCACTCCTATGGATCGCTCTTAGCGAGCAATCCACGACGCGTCGCTCACTGCGATCTGGTAAACCAGCCATGCCCAACACGCAGGAACGTCACCATGTACGGGAGAGACTGACCGGAAGTGCTCACAGGCACATTTCCTTTTCCATTTTTTTTCTCTTTTCAGTTTTTCAATATATATTGTATGAATTGTATATATTCTCGCCTTTTTTTGTTTTGGTCGGTTTTATTTTATTTCAAAAAAAGATTCAATAATCCAAAATATTCATGAATTTGAAAAACGTATGTGAATACCAAAAACATTCATGAATACAAAAAGTTCTTGAAATCAAACAAGTATTTGAGAATTTTAAAAAAATATTCATGAGCTCAAAAAATGTTCGCAAATTAAAAAAAATCACAAATTCAAAAAATGTTTGCGAATTTGAATATATTTACATATATGAAAAAGTTCGTGAATTTTTAAAAAAGGGAACAGATTAAAAATGGTTCAAGGATAGAGAAACTGTTCATGAATTTTAAAAATTGTTTGTGGATTTGAAAAATGTTCGTGAATTTTTTAAAAAGTGCATGGATCCAGAAATGTTCAAGGATAGAGAAACTGTTCATGAATTTTAAAAATTGTTTGCGGATTTGAAAAATGTTCGTGAAAATTGAGAAATGTCTGCAGATTCAAAAAAGGCTCGTAGATTTGAAAGAAAAAAGTTCACGGATTTGTAAAATGTTCAAGAAATTAAAAAATCATGAATTTTAAAAATGCTCGCAATTTTCGGAAAATTTCATGAAACTTAAAATTAGAAAAGAAAAAACAAGAAATAAGAAACAGAAAAAACACACTAAGAAACAAAAAAGCTGATCGAAAGCTTTTAGAACTTCGCAAAACTGATGCAAAGAAAAAAAATGGGGAAAGACCGATCATTGTAGGCAATGCTAGGTTCTTAGGCCCTGTACAACGGTGGGTGCTTACACAGGTGCCTCACAAAAAAACCCGGTTTTTTTCCTAAGAATTGATTACACAGGTGCTTAGAACGGGTGGCAGAAGCAAAGTTTTGCTTCCGGTGCCAGGCGGTGCTTACAACAAATAACCACTCCTTCAAGTCACGATGCCTCGACTCAGTGCCTCCATCGGCAGGCAAAAAATAGAAAAAGGGCCCAGCTAGCACCCCATATCAAGCACTACGCGTTGAGGATTAAAGAAATTTTCGAGGCGCCATGCAGCTAGCACCGGTGCACAAGCACCAGCGTTGTACAAGGCCTTACGGTCGCTTAATGCGATATATAGCACCACCCCCCTTCGACTGAGAAAGAAAGAAAAACCAGCTAGCAAGTGATAGCAAGAGACACATATCATGTGCGGTTGAAAAATCCCCCCTACAAACTGATGTATCGGATCGAGGGATACTAAACCTCACACGTTATGAGACTGCAACCACATGACGAGGACAAGGTTGGAGATACTTGTTCCATTTGGTCCCCTTGATTTCATTGCATTGTCTCTAGTGGCTTGTTTATATGGGGTACATGATATTGGTTTGCGGGGTGGGATTTGCTCATCCAAATTGAGAAGTTATTTTATCCTCACCTATTCTATGATGTGTTGATCTAATGGGTAATAGTATGGTGGTTAGTAGTATAATTTAGGAAAATGGTGTGATAGCTCCCGGGTGCCCTTACACCTGCATGAACAGTAAATTCAAAACAAAATTAAAAAAACTAAAACTATAGGACATCAAACATGATTAAACATTTAATGCCTTGCAAAGTTTCAGCACAAATAACATCTGAGGACCCCTCACAAAAAATCAATGTAGACTAAAACTTTGCTAGAACATTAAATGTTTGATGTCGCAAAGTTTGAGATTTATTTTATTTTATTTGAATTTCCCGTTCATGGACAGTGTAGGGACATCCGGATGTTGAAAGGCATGTCTCATAATTTAGTGTTGCGGCCCTCATCCTCTCAGGGGTCCGGGCGGTAGCCCTGTTTGCCCGGCCTATGGGCCAGCCCTGACATGCCTCAAAACAGACACCTTAAATGTTTCTGGACCCGTCCGAAGGGGAGCTGGTCATCCAACCTTACTCATCAAATCCGGACAGCATGAGTGGGCCAAGCGTGGGCCGGACCTAAAGTGAAAAAGCACATGGGGCTATGGGAACACATGGTCCGACTGATTGTCGGTCAAGAGGACTGTCCGGACTCCCCCAAAACCTTCCCCAAGTTTGCCTTCGGTTGGTGGGATTTCAGACAATCGAACTGAATCGGGGACGTATGAGGTACCCTGTTGAATGGCCAAAAGTGTTCGGACCACAGGGTCGGACATTCGATGGGCAGTTTGATGCACCCCGCTGGATTTTTTTGTTGTTGTTGCTCTAAGGCATTGTGGTTGTTCCTTCTCTTTCACCTTATAATATGAATCGTATGTGCGGTGTTTGGCCCGGGTTGATCCATCCACTACACCCCCGCGTCGCCTCTGCCCTGGCGACACGGGGCAACCCCCACCGACGCCGCCACCTCTCCCCTCCTCCCGCTCCCCCCGTCTCGTCACCGCCTGAGGAGCCCGCCGGCGAAGCCCGGGCAGGCTCCAGGGAGGGTGGCGGTGGAGCATCTCGCTGGATGGCGTCGCGCGAATTCCGGCCGCTCGGGTGCGATTCGGCGACGGCGGGCGTCCTGGAGGCCGCTCCGGGTGTTCGTCGACGTCGGTCATCGGTGTGGGTCCCTTGCTCCAGCGCGGGCAGAGGGACGACGGAAGGTGTGTGGCGGCCGAATTTGGTCGGCCTTGGTCGGATCTGGCGTGGCTGCGGCTGGGCGCGTCGTCGGAGGTGGCTGGCGGGGCGTGGGTCGATCTGCGATGGATGCGGTGGTGCGGGTGCTGGCGGCGCGGCTGCGCCTCGCCGGAGCAGCATGCCGGGGTGGTGGCCTCCTCTAGCGGGGTCGGCCGGTTGGTGGAGACGGCGGTGCGCGCCCAGGACCCGGCAGCACGTCTGTTGCTGGCCGGGGGGTCGCGCGGGACGGCCTCAGCTGGGACGGCGCGGGCAGGAGCTTCCCCTCGGTGCTCTGTGGTGCTGGTTTGGTGGCGGTTGGTGGCCGGCTGGTTCGGGCTTGTGGTGGTTGAGCATCTCCGGGAGAAATCCTTCTCCGGCCTCTGCCGGATCCGGCGACGGCGACGTCTGCGGGCGCCGCACTCTTTCTTTGAAGCGCCGTTTTGGTGTGGTGCTTCTCCCCGCAGCCTTGGCTCCGGAGGGAATCGTCAGATCCACGGGATCAGGCGATGAAGGCGTCTCCACGTCTTCTTCCTCCTTGGGGGCACCGTCTCGGAGCCGGCTACAACTGGAGACCGGTGGAAGGCGACATCTTCGCCGTGGTGGATGGCGGCATCTTCGCCGCGTGGTTGCTGAGGCGGCCGTTTTGGGGGCGCTGATTTCTGTTTGGCAACGATGATGGCGTCAAGAGGAGCTTGGGTCGCGGCTCGGACTTGGGTAGTCGGATCTTGCCGGCGTGTCCGAGGTGCTCTTTCGTTGGTTGCCTTGTTGCTTTGAAGTCAGAGCTGCGGTGGAGCGAGTTCAGGTGGTGACGATGACAGGCGCTCGGTGCTCATTTGCGGCAGCACGGTCAGCGCAAAGTCCTGCATATTTCCCGGGCAATGATCATCGTCAAAGTCAGAGCTGTCAGTTGTTCGTGCGTGTGGCCATCTGTTGGCATGTGTCGTCCTGGAGTCTGTTCCATGTCGGTGGCCAGGTTGGCCGGTGGTGCCCATGTATTTATGGGTTGGGTTGCTTCGGTTTTAGCCCGGTTTTCTGTCAATTAACCGGGCAATTCTCACTTCTTCTTAATCAATGAAAATGACAAGTCTTTTGCCTCGTTTCAAAAAAACTAAAAACGCGCACGTGGCTGCACGTACGTAGGCGCTGGAAGCTGTTAAAAATCTGTGGGCACTTGACACTTGACAGAACAATGTCACAGTCGGCCTAGTTAAAGTTATACTGGAGTTTCAGAATGGGGGAGAATAAGCAGGGACTCCTACCTTTTCGCCTTTTCGTGGAACTCGCGGCGGCGACGCCCGGCGGCGAGGAGGACACGGGCAGGTGCCGGAAACCCGAGCGCCGGTGGGCCACCACTCCCGTGCCAGACACGTGCCCCTCGCACGCGACGCGGCATGCCCGCTCGCGCGAGCCCATTGGCGCCGGGGCTCCCCTTCCCTTCCCTTCCCTCCATAAAATCTTCCCCACGCACGACCATTCGCCATCAGCTACTCCCCTGCACCACAGACAGTCCACTCCACACCACCCCGCCTCTCGCCGCCGCAGTGCCACGCGCTTCCTTCTCCAAGTCCCGAACCCCGGCTACCACCGGCCGTCGCCATTTCTCTCCACCCGCTGCCGGGCTGCTAGCTAAGCCATTCCACCGCCGCAGCCCCCCGTGCCCGCGCCCCACCCCGCGAAAGCGCGTGATGGCGGCGCACAAGCGGCCGCTGGAGGCCGCCGCGGCGGAGCAGGAGGCGCCGCGGTCCCCGAGGAAGCGGCTGCGCCAGACGGTGCTCCTCGTGATGCGGCTGTGAGTGCCTCCCCCTCCCCCAACTAAGCCGTCGGTCTCCTCTTTTGCCGTGCACTCGGTCGGGTCCTCCTCTAGCTTGCTTCCTTGATTTGAACTCACCATTCGCGGTTGCTTCGCCCGGATCCGCGCCGCAGGGAGAGGAGGAGGGCGAGAGCGGCCACCGTCGGGCAGATGGTTCGCCAGCAGGTGAGGCGATCGATTCGCACGCGCCTCCCGGTACCCCTCACTCTCCGCATTTCGATTCTGTTCCCTGGCACCGGTGACTGACAGGTTTGGTGGGTCTCGATCTGTTTTCGTCGTGCGGCATGCAGGCGCAGCTCGACAGGGCAAAGCTGTTCGTGTTTCTCATGCTGCTCGTCTCGCGCCTTTGCTCAGTGGAGAGGCTCCTTCAGCAGCTCCGCAACCTACTGCCAGGTGCTTTTAGGTACGCATATTTTGAAAGAATAAATGAGATGCACATTTTAGGGAAGTAACAAGTGAAGTGCTGGCATGCTTTTCTGGGAGATGTCATTTTTATCCTGTCATGAGAAGAGAACATCCATCCTTTTGTCCTTCTCACAAGATTGCTGTCGCCCTGTCGGCAGCACAACAACTTATATTTTTGGAAGCTTGACAGGCATAGTATTTTTTTCTGGTTCAGGTTATCATCGAGTGTGAGTAAATAAATCAAAAAAAGAGAGAATTTGTTCTTCTTTCAGTAATCATAACGCTCAAAATATATGGAGATGGTCTCTAGTAGTAACAACTCAAGTGTTGGCTTGCTTTCTGGGAAATGCCATTTTTATCCTCTTATATCTTCTTTGACAAGATTGCTCCTGACAAGCATAGTACCATTTCAAGTTCAGATTATCGAATTATATTCATGGAGTGTGAATAAATCATGGATTTGTTCTTCATTCATTAATCATAACCACGTACGTAAAATAGTTGGATCTGCAAGGATTGAACAAGCATAGTACCATTTCAAGTTCAGATTGCTCCAGGATTCTATTTATTGAGTATTCAACTTCCGAGTAGTGTTGTGGATGTGATGGATAAATGCTTCCTTGGTTAATTAATTAATTTTACCTCTTGTTGTGTGTATTTTTTTTGTATCCAATAGATCTTTGACGGTATCCATACAAGATCCAATTCGATCAACTGTACAGACAGAGGTTAGTATCTGGATCTTTATCTGTTTAATATGCCTTTATTTGTATACATGCACTATATCCTAACTCCTTTTTGCTATGTCATGAAATAGATGCAGGGACGACAAGCAGCCTCGCTTCCTAATCGCATTTCTGAGCCTCCCAGGTTTCTGCCATTTTATACTTCCCACCGTATATGTTTTTTGAATCATGTCATCATACTTACTGTCAAACCAAGTATTTTCTTTCTACGTAATCTGGGAAGTTTCCTTCTGTTACTGTCTCACTCATCTTATTTGAAAATTTAGGCACATACCAGAAGGTTTTCCTGAAACTGGAGGCAACACTCGAGTCAAACTGCGCTTTGTCGATGTTGACAGACCAGAAGATCCTATTTACACTGGTTATCCAGTACAATGGCTGAATAAAAAAGATGCTAGGGTAGCGGTATTTGAAAATGATAGGCAAATCACGCAGGGCGACCTTTCTAAATTGCAAATTGAGATTTTAGCAGTCCATGCTGAATTCTTTACTGAGCGAGGACAAGCGGACTTCACCAAAGAGGAATTCAACAAGCAGATATGTATACATAAGGGGAATGAGTCAGTCTTGACAACTGTTAATCTAGCAAATGGTGCGGCCTATATTGGTTCCGTCATATTTACAGAGAGCTCCCAGAGGAAAAGGTTAAGATTGACAGCACGAGTGAAAGGACAGGATCTTGATGTCAGAGTTCAAGAAGCAATCACTGATCCTTTTGTTGTCAAAGTCGGCCGAAGTAAACGTGAGTATATCCAATTATCCATTCTGAACATCAAACCTTTTTAACTATATTACATGGAAATTTTAATACACTCTGTAATTTTCTCATTCAATGAAACATTTACTGTTTGCATAGTTGGCAGAAGAACATGCTTGCTGATTTTAAGGAAAAAAAATGTTAAAGCACATATCATATCTTTCAGAAACTATTATGGTCTTGTGCAGTGACATTATTTTATTTGAAAATATGAAGTCCT
The DNA here is from genome assembly GCF_002162155.2 of Triticum dicoccoides. Taxonomy (NCBI): domain Eukaryota; kingdom Viridiplantae; phylum Streptophyta; class Magnoliopsida; order Poales; family Poaceae; genus Triticum; species Triticum dicoccoides. The sequence continues at coordinate 608,486,407 of NC_041389.1, forward strand.
AGCACTAAATGTTCTACTTTGAGAAGGGAATGTTCCACCACAAAGTTCGGTTCAAAAAGGAGATGCTCAGGCGCCTCGCCTAGGGCATAAACGGAAGTCTAGGACTAGACGGGCCAAGCGAGAAATTGTCAACTCCAGCGAGAGATCAGGCCATATTACACTGACGGCCTATGGTACTCAAATACACCATGATAGTCAAAACTGTATGGCCGCCTAAGCGAAGGGCAATCACCTAATCTATGCCTAGCACTATTTTGAACCGGGCAAACCTGTATGAAGTACTATCACTTAGATTTGGGAGTTGGGACCGTACTTTTCTTGGGTCATTACATATTTTATTTTGAGTTGTCTATTAGGTCATAGATTAATAATAAGCATGCTAAATCAGTTTATAATTTACCATGTACATTAATCCTTTCCTGAATACTATAATCATCAGATGCAAGGGTAGCCAGAATGAACCAATTGCATATTACCAATCTTGTCTTGACACATGCAATATTTTTGTCTACTTTCAGAAAACAGAAAGAGTTATCCTCCATCTAAAGAAGAAGCGGTATACCGTTTGGAGAAGATTTCCCTAAAGGGAAAACATTGTACTCTCCTTTCTGAAAAGAATATTACTACGGTGAAGCAATTCATGCGTCATTATTACAGAGGTGAATCTGCTCTCCAAAAGGTAAATATACAGTTATAATTATGTTTCTACAAGCTTCAGCATTTCAAATTACTTGCAAGAGGTATTAGTTAATAATTGTCATGGATCAGAAATAAAATATCCCGCATCTGCTAGGATTAACTTTGACTACACGTAATGCTATATGTATTTATGTGCACTACATGTAATTAAATGCTAAGTCAACTCTTTATTTCTGGCAATTAGCTTCTTGACATGAAGGAGGATTGGAGTACCTTGATTAAACATGCCACCACGTGTGATCCTGGGCTTGAGATCTATTCTTTTATTGTTGAGGAAAATACTGAACTCTTATTCAATGATTTCTATAATCTTGTTGGTATGATGATCGGTGGATTATATTTTCCTGTCAATGGCCTTAATCAGTTTCAGCAGGTATACTTTTGACACTGTTCCATTTCCATCGCAATTAGGCTGTTGATTCACTAAGATAATAGTGCTCTGGCAATTTTCCTCAGAATGTTGTCACGGTTACAAGGTTTATAGCAAGATTTACGTTTGGAAATTAGACTGCTTCCTAACTAATGTCATTGTGAATAGCTATTGACTAACCTAACTCTGGCATTGCTGAACTAACACAGGGCAAATGATGTTATTGTACGTAAGTTAGGACCAAGGCATGGATTCTAAACAAATTCTTATGTCGAGCCTCTGTTTTTACTGTAAAGTTTATTTTTACCTATAAGCATATGCATTAGTGATGAAGAATGTGTTGTTGTTCAATTAATATTTCTTTTTCTTTCCAATATCTAGAAACCTAGAAGAAATATATAGAGCATTTGGATTGCCACCTTGTGGTGTTTTTGTGCTTGCATTGTGTAAACTCACTGAAACACAGTGTATTCAACAAAGGGAGGGTCTAACCACCGCCCTAATGCACTTAGTTGAAAAAACGGTGAGAGAAAATATGAAGACTATTATCACCAATAGGTTGGCATCCTACTCAAGTACTCATTTTTCATGATTAGAAGGTTTCATAAAGGTCTGAGCATTGAGGCCTTTCTGTACACAAAACAATAAGCAAAAGCATGTGCTTGCACATTATGACAGTGATGACATAATAAAACATCTTTTTACAGATTATAGTGAACAAGTGGAAAATGTCTGCGTATAAGAAATTTGACGAGCGGGAGAACTCAGGGGGTCTTACCCCTGATTACTTCATGACCAATGGCGGCCCTGTCAGTGATGCAGGTCCTTCTGTACAAACTGGAACGACGTGGCAATATCCTAAAAGCAAGGCTGCACAACACGGTGAATTTTAATATTTTGTTCCATTGTTGATCCTGATTGCTACATGTTTCTCTAAATTCAACTTATTGCAGAAGCTGGAGATCGATATCCGTTGAATGAGTTCTCACGGGCCGCAGTCCTGTCAAACAATGACGCTGGCCCTTCAAACCAAGAAACACTGCCGTTTCCGCAGCACACGTATGCACAGACTGTGCATCAAGGTCATTATTGGAACACCTGCATAATTTTTTATCACACATTCTCTATACTGTAATTGCTGCTTCATCGCAACTTTCTGTTGTTGTTGTTGACTTCTGCTAGTTTTGGGGATCAACTTACTGTTGGACTTGGTGAGCACAATCCTTCTGTGCCACAGAATGGAGCTCCTTACTCTCTGCACCAGGGAACTATCTTAAATGATCAGGGACAATTTTCAGCACAGTCCACTATTCCGCCCAACAATTTTTCATCAGTAAGTAAAGTTACCTATGGCACAATCAACAATACCATCCTGCAATTTTTCATTGACAGCCTGAATTGTTTCGTGGATGCTAGGTTCCACAGGATGACATGATCGCAGGTGCAAGTCAAACTGACCAGGGAACCCCTTCACTTGACCCTGTTCTGGCTGACATCTCCAGTGGGTTTTCTTCAGTTCCAGTATGTGTTCCTTTGAATAAGTATCTTTGTACTGACTGAAGTACTCCCTCCGTCTGAAAAAGCTTGTCCCAAGCTTGTCCCTCAAATGGATGTGTCTAGCAGCTTGTCGGATGGAGGCTAGATACATCCATTTGAGGGACAAGCTTGGGACAAGCTTTTTCGGACTGAGGGAGTATATCAGTATGTACCCTTCATATGGCTTTAGCCTTTTTTCCTTTGTTATGTCATCATGGTGTTTGTTCTTGCAGTTCGAGGACTACAGCAGCCTGGATGGAACCGACTATCTGACAGACTATGGCATTGCACTAGCTAACAACGGTATGCAATTTTGAATTTTCAATACCCATGGTAACCATAATGAAAAGCCGATAAATTATGCAATTTTCAATGCCAGAGCGATAATCTCTGTTGCAATCGATGCAATCATCTTCTACAATCAGAAATCTTCCCATTTCAATCTAGGATTTTAGTAAATTGATGTTTACCTTCATAAAATCTGGAGTGTGTGTGCTTGGCTGATGACTACCAAACTGTATCTTAAAAGTTAAATTTGGGCCTGGATTTAAGATGTTCCTCTCGATCCGTGCACTAATGCTGTGTTCCTTTCATTTCAGCAGAACTGCCGAATCCCAACAGCCCATTTGATGGTCATGGACATGATGGCGGCAACCAGTGACAGATTAAACTTCAGACCGCTGCAACAGGCTTTCCTCTACTAGACTAAACATGGTGGTGGTGATTACAGCATTCAGTGTGATTAAACATTTCTTCTGTAAATATTGATAGTGTTGCGAGTACTAATAGACAATATTGTTCAGTAAATGTTGAATTTGCTATTGGTTGTAATAGACATTTGGCTTGTATTTCTTAAAAGCAAATGTTTCAGAACAAAAACACATGTAGCCTGTATCGAATACCTGGAGCGAATATTCACATTGATTGACAAACTTCGTCCAATCCTGTTAATCCATCCTTTCCTAAGTCGAGCAAATACTCGTATTGGAGAACATGCTTGGTGTAATCCTGTTAATCAATCATTTTCTAAGTTGAGTTTTTCCTATGGATGTCAACACATTTTCAGCTATAGTATGCTGTGCACCAGGAAATCCTTCTCCGCAAATTGAACATGGTAAAATACACCGAAAAGAAGGGAGAGAGCATGGTTGTTGTACAAGATTTCAGTTTCTTAAATACCACAGAGCTTCCATTCGAGCTACACCAATGGCACACAGATCTGCGAAAGCAAACAAGAACACAAGATGCATCAGTTAGTGGAGCCGTGGTATAACAGAGATGCAGGGCAGAGCACATTCAGATTCAGGCATGGACTCAGAGTTCACCTGAGTTGGGACGGACTGACTAGCCAACCACGCACGGCACACAGGGCCGCTAATTAGGGGGATATCGAACGGAGGGAGGGGCGATGACTATGGTGCATCTTTCGGTTTGCATCAGTGCTTGTATTCGTCGTTAGATGGTCTACGGATCTGAATGTAATTTTAATTATTTATGACGTTTGTTGTACTGTCATGATTGAAGATAAATATATTGAAAGTTTTTCTTGAAAAAAAAGGAAGAGCGATGATATACTTGCTCGGAGAGGTGAGTGTATGTGTGTATGTGAAAAGTCCGCACTTCAGGGATACACCTTCTCATCCTCTGGCGACCGCGTCGCCCCCGCGGGCGACCGGTCACGCCCCGATTCCCCTTCCGCCAGCTTCCTCTCCCTATCTCCCCTTCCCCGCCGTCGTCGCCGGCGTTCGCCGCCGGGCCTGGCCCGGGCGACGCTGGTGGCGGCGGCCCTCGGCCATTCCCCTCTCGGCTACTCTCCGGCGCGGGGCGGAGGGCACCGAGGGGTGCTCACTAGGCGGCGGCGGTCCGCGCATGGTGGCGGGGATTCCTGGCGCGGCGCGGGAGATCGTCTGGACGGCGGTGTCGCCGTTGGCGGCGGGGTGGCGCGGCGGCGCGGCCAGG
>NC_041389.1:608491459-608504938 GCF_002162155.2 Triticum dicoccoides
GGCGGGTCGGCGACGTGGCTTCCAGGAGGCGGGGGAGCGGCGATGGGCGTTGGGGTGCTGGCGGTGCTGGCGCCGCCCTGTTGCAGCGCGGCCGGCGGGGCTTAGCGGGCTCGATTCGGGCCTGGCCGGGCTGGGGGTGGCCCGGTATGCCCTGCTGCTGCCTCCGGACGGCGACCGCGACGGTGCCGGAGGCACGAGCCTCCTTCACGACGGTGGAGGAGGTGGTTCCCTCCCGCGCGGCTACGGCGCTGCTGCTCCCATCGACCAACGCCTCCTCTCCTCGTCTCTTGGCCTCGTGGTGGTGATCTCAGTGAGGCGGCGTGGGTGGCGTTGCGACCGCGGTGGCGCGTGGGTGGGCGGCGAGCTGGCTGGTTGGCTCCGATCCGGTTGGGCGGTGGGTCTGGAGTTGGGAGAAATCCTTGACGGGTTTTCCGGCTCCGATGCGGTGACGCCTGCGGGTGCCATCATCCCTCCCTGGAGGGTGTCGGTGGTCTTCATTCCCTCTACCCTCCTCCGCGTGCCGGGGAAACCCTAGGACACGTCCGGGCAGCAGCGTCGTCGGCGTCGCATTCCTTCCTGGAGGTGCTGCTTGGTACGCGGAGGATCGGAGCCTAGGATCGTAGTGGGTGGATTTCGGAGGGCGCAGTGGTAGTGGGTCATCCGCGTTTTGTCGAGTTGCCGGTGTTGGCATTGTTTCTTCTTCTTTTTCTTTGGCTTGTTGTGCTGCTCGCCACAGCGTTTGCTCTGTGATCGGTGTTGGTGCTTTGGAATACAAAGCGGAGAAAACCCTTTTTCGATATGTATGTATGTATAAGCGGCGTCTCTACTGTGTTCAGACAATAAATAAAATAAAATAACCACTATACGAGTGAAACATCCGTTCCCAAAGCCCTAATAAGGTCTCAACATTGTTTTCGTCGTGGGGTCGTTGATTTTGGAGACCTTTTATGTTTTCCAAATGTTGTATTTTGGCGGTGGGTTGTATGCGGCTGCTGAGAGAAGTCCTTTTTTTTCTATTTTTTTTATGCCTATTCTGGATGTCTCTGTGATATATTGTAGGTGCAAAGGCTAGGTGTAATTGGCATGTGAGCGATCTTAAAAAAAAAACGTTGCTGCCGCACACCACGTTCTGTACTTTTTTTTTTTGCATGGTACCACGTTCTGTACTTTATCGATTACTCATTGACTGGTCGACCGCAAAACCGACACGGCAGAGGCTGCACTGCAGTACAGAGACGGTGGGCAGCGGGCTCGGATAGGAAGAAACGCGTACAGCCAGGAGCGGACGGCGGAGGGCGGACAGCGGACTGGACCTCGTCCGGAGGAAGCCGAAGCTGCGCGGGGGCGCGGTGGCCGGTGCCCGGTGGTCGGTGGAAGTTGTCACCCTCGAGCCAAGCTGAAGCTGCGCGGCATTGGAGCTCAACCTTGGCACCCCGTGTGTTCAAACTCTAGATCCACTCACTCTCCTTAATTCCACCGCCGTTGAGTAGCATCATCCATCTCGCCCCAGGCCCTGCCCTGCTCAGGTTAGTGCTTTCCCCACTGCTCCAGTCCCCTTCGGGTTCATCCATCGGATGATTTGTGGAAATTCCGTCCATCTTTGGCAGATCTGCGTTACTGTCGGGTCTGCAGTTGCCGACCTTTTGCTCTATGTGCAGATTATCATGTACGAGTAGATCCTTGCTGGATAAGCTGGATCTTATATGTGCAAGTTGGATTCATCTCTCTTTCTTTTTCTTTTTCTTTTTTGGTGGAAAGGCTCAATTCGTCCGTCGGTAGAGAGATCGGTAAGGAGGAGATCCATTAAGCTGCTCAGGAGTATGCAATGCAAGTTTGTTCGAGTTGTATAAAAATAACATCTCTTTCTTTCTTTCTGCAACAGCATGGACGATGCAAGTTTGGAGCCAACGGCTGAGCTGCCGCTCGATTTATTACGAGAAATTACAGATGGTTTCTCCGAGGAGCGAAAGCTTGGTAGTGGTACGTATGGAGAGGTTTACTTGGTAAGATAATAGGCTGTTTATATGGCTCCTTACAATTATCATTTTTTTTACCAAGTGGCATATACGGTGATTTTGTCAAATGTATAAGACCCGTCATCCGGTCTTTGGTAGGTGTTGCGTGAGTGACCATGTGTGCATATGTACTCCCTCTGTTTCTTCTTAGTTCGCGTATTAGGTATGTCTTATGTCAAACTCTTCAAAGTTTGACCAAGTTTATAGAAAAACATATCAACATTCACAATACCAAATCAATTACATTAGATTCATTAGAGAATATACTTCCGTATTATGCTTACTTGGTACTGTAGATGTTCATATTTATCAATACATATTTTATCAAAGTTTACAAAGTTTGACTTAAGAACAACCTAATATGCGAACTAAAAAGAAACAGAGGGAGTATAAAAGTTGTATATTCAATTCATATACCACCCTTAGGCCGGGTTTAACCATAACAAAGATCAGCAAATTCTGCATCAGGTCCAGTAGAGCATGAGGATTTTTGCCGCATATCGCTGTCAACATAATGACTAGAACTAGAAGTTCCAGGCTCTAGCTGTGTGAGGAGCCCAGCAGAAACAATGCAAAGTAGCGGCAAACACAAAGGCTTTACGAACCTCAACAGCATGTAGGGCTACAGAAGATATGTCCCATGGCCATTTATGAACCCAGTTTCCTTCAGAAGGATTTCCACTCGGTTTATATCTATCATCTCCCTTCATCTTCAAGTTGAGTAGCCCCAGCCATTCGGTTTATATCTATCATCTCCCTTCATCTTCAAGTTGAGCAGCCCAGCAACATTGGACCTCGGGAGTAAATTTGTCGCTCGTCAGCATGATGTAGGGTACTCTGCTTCTGCAGACAAGCAGCTTATGTACGCAGAAGAAAAGCTTTTTTTATTTCTCTACTGATCTTGTTAATGATTAACTCACGTACTGTCATGTAGCAGTAAATGATTTATGTTGCCACATTCGAGCATAACCTTTTCTGCTTTACTATACGAACATAAAAGTAAGCCATGTGAAATGTTGGGTAGGGAGTGCATCAAGATGGGCAAAAGATTGCTGTGAAGAGGATCTATGATATGCCAGGAGTTGACGACAAGCAATTTCAGAATGAGTTGAAAAACCTTACAAGGCTCCGGCACCGGAATATTGTGCGGTTAGTTGGCTATTGCCACCATATTCAGGAAGTGCCAGCAATATATGAAGGAAAATTGGTTCTTGCTGAAAAGATACATAGGGCGCTCTGCTTGGAGTATATGTCTAATGGAAGCCTTGAAAATTATATTTCTGGTAAAGATGATGTTCTCCTTGTTTTAGTTACCATGTTAAGGTTTTATTTCGAGACCATAGCATGTTAAGGTATCATTCTTAAAATTTACATCTCGAGAATTCTCCTTATTTGGTGATGCAGATGAATGTGATAAATATGATTGGCACACAGGCTATGGAATGATTAAGGGGATTTGCCACGGTTTGAAATACCTCCACACTGAGTTAAAGCCACCTATTTATCATTTGGATTTAAAGCCAGCCAACATATTGCTGGATGAGAACATGGTTCCCAGAATTGCGGATTTTGGGATATCAAGGCTCATTGGCGATGAACGAACGCGAGCTACAAAAAGTACTTTAGGAACACAGTGAGCATTCTTCATATGAACTGAAATTTGAGAAGGTAAATGTATTTTTGATTAGATGTGTACTAAACAGTAACATACTAGATAACATGTATGATGCAGAGGGTACTTACCGCCGGAATACATACTCTACAATTATATCTCAAGTAAGTTTGACATATTCAGCCTGGGTGTTGTAATCATAAAGATAATGTCAGGACGTTCGGGCTACTACAAAATCGCTGACATGTCTCCCCAGGAATTCACTAATCTTGTAAGAGAATGCGTTGCCTTTATCAAGATCATGTGCATGTAATTCATAATAATACTTTGGTTATTCTAATATATTACAATTTGTTGTGCTCTAGGTGCATGAAAATTGGACAAACAGGCTACATGAAGCATCGAATCTGATGAAGGCACATTCCGAACAAGTGAAGATATGCATTCAAATAGGTTTAAGGTGTGTGAACAGTGATCGACATAAAAGGCCATCTATACAGGATATTGTCAATAGATTGAACGAGACAGAAACTGAGTGTACGTATGCGGCAAGAAAGGACCGGTCATTGATTTACGAGGTTGGAACTGATCGCTACTGACATATAGTTATTTCGCCATAAATTATCTCTTCTTATTTTTGGCAAGCCCAATTAGTCGGCTACCAACTTACCTTCCCAATCTCTCAAAACTTGCCAATTTTTGCCCGGTTTTGGAGTTGTAATGTTGGCATGCCAATTTTTGGCTGCCAACCATGCATGCACTTAGTTTGATTAATCTATTTTGTACAAGTTAATTATAGGTACAAGGCTGTGTGTATGCGTAAGAGTTGGACCCGTGAGGCCATGTTTATGGAGGTGTATGTCGGTCTTTATTTTCCTTTTTGTCGGGAGGTAATAACACTGTGATCCTAGAACTTGTCTTAGATGTGATGATCTAATCGTACAACTTGCAAAAGTGCATTGATCAGTTCTACAACTTGTCCAAGATGTGCAAGTTTAGTCTTGAGCCAATCACACGCAACCAAGTGGAGCCAGCCGGCCTGAGCCGGTCAGTGCTGTACTTTTTGCACTTAACCCCTTCCGCTTCTCGAATTCAGGTGATATCTCCTTCGACAACAACGCTAGCCACTGATCGACTGACTAGACTTGGCGTGCGCATGGAGGACACGACGGCGATGCCGGCGACGGAGCTGGACGGGCTGCTGGCCATGGCCGGTGTGCGCATGGAGGACACGACGGCGATGCCGGCGATGGAGCTGGACGGGCTGCTGGCCATGGCCGGTGTGCGCATGGAGGACACGACGGCGATGCCGGCGACGGAGCTGGACGGGCTGCTGGCCATGGCCAGGGAGCCAGAGGCGCGGGTCGACGGCGATCAGGGCACGCCGGGCGCCAACAGGGAGCTCTACGCCGAGCTGGCCGGGCCCGTCGACTATGCCGTGCGCCTCGCCGGCAGCAGCCCACGTGGAGGCAAAGCTGGCCGCAGGGCGCGCGTGAACGACCGGCTAAAGAGGGGCAGGAAGGTAGCGGCGGTGAGGAAGCAGGTCCGGGTGGCGCCGATTCCGGACCTGGGCCCGCCCGACGACGGGTACAGCTGGCGGAAGTACGGCCAGAAGGACATCCTCGGCGCCGCGTACCCGCGGGCCTACTTCCGGTGCACGCACCGGGACACGCAGGGCTGCCAGGCCACCAAACAGGTGCAGCGCGCCGATGCCGGCCCGCTGCTCTTCGAGATAGTGTACCATGGCTTGCACACCTGCGCTCGGGCCACCATGCTCCTGGCCGGCACGGATCAGCAGCGGCCTGCTTCCTTCGGCCAGGAACAGCAGAACTCGCCGGCTGCGGCGCCGGAAGGGATTTAGTGGCCGGCAGAGCCCATCACTCCGCCCTGGTTCCCCTCCTTGCCGGCGAGCTCCTGGTGCCAGCTTACCGGTGGCTACGGCTATGCTGCCGGCGGCGGCCTCGGGGCTGACATGGAGTTCGACGAGCTGTACGTGAACCTGTCCGAGTTTTTCTCAACAGAGGTTCAGAACCTGTAGGTGCAGCGGCCACTATCGTACTGTATTCGCACTAATATTTAGATTCAGACTCGTGATCATTTATCACAATGAAGCTACTCCCTCTGTTTCAAAATGTAAGACCCTATTTGGCACTACACTAGTATCAAAAATCATCCTACATTATGGGACGGAGGGAGTATATCCATATATAGTACCATCACTGGTACTGCTTATATATTGGCCAAGATCCCCAAATTTATCAACAAAAACTCTGAACTACAGCAGCTCCACAACTCCGACATATTATGGATCAGCACATGCACAAAACCAATCTGTGCAGTTTATTACAGTAGCAGCAGGGCCTTTATAAGCTAGTTGAGCAACAGAAATGTACACTCACTACAGCACAATGTCATCACTACATGCACCAAGAAGAGGTTCACAGGAATTTACAAGCACCATCTGGGGGAACTGGTGAGAGTACCTATACCGAACTCTTCTCCTTGCTGTCCTGAGGAGCTTCAGGACTGCTCTCCTTTGCTTTGTGCCAGTTCCTCAAGCCTCCCCTCAGACCCAGCACAATGAACATATTGGTAAGGGTGAGTAGCGATTCCGCCGTCCCGTGAAGCAGAGGGAAATAATTAAATAATTTAAAATATTTAATGACATGAGATGAGGTAATTTTCTGCTAGCTAGCTAAATAGCGCAAACTAAATAATTTAAAATAGAAGAGGCCAATGTGTACAACAGATGGACACATACACATAGTTTGTTCAGACAGTCAAGTCCCAACCAAATGGCAAGGTTTTTTGCCAAAAGGATACAAATAATAATCAAGATTCACATTCATTGGGAAACAAGTTGGTTCGTTTGTGCCATTCACACAGTAACAATTTGATTTATTATGCACTCTCCTGATTTCAACATCCCTTTCCCTTCGTACTTCGTTCTACAGAATCCAACCAGTAACACAATTCACAAAACCAATTGTCATTAGTCATCATATGCCTTCTCCCCCCGCTCTGGTAGTAGATCAACCTTCAGAGTGATAGCTTTTCGGGCTCGGGTCGCCCCCCGCTCAGGCGACTCGGGCTCCCCAACCCTAGCCGCCGTCGGGGCCTAGCCCATCCTCCTCCCCTCCTCCCGCCGCCGCCGGCTTGCGCCCGGAGGCCGCCGGCGGTGTCAGGGGCTCTTCCTCCCTCCCGCGTCTCAGGGGTGGCGGGACCCCAACATATGTGGAGGTGCGGCCGATCTAGAAGCGACGGCGTTGGCTACGACGGCGACGACGGTCGGCCCTACCTCGGGCCACGGGCGGCTGCTGCGGCGGCTGGCCTGGATTGGGCGGCGGCACGATGCGGTCTTCGGCGACATGTCATCTGGCTTTAGATCGGCGGCGGCGTTGAGGGCCTGGTGGACTGCTTGGCGGCACTCATGGCAGATCTGTTCCGGCCGGTGTAGCCATTGGTGGTGGTCATCTTCTTCGTCGGCGGTGGCCGGCCAGAAGCTTGGTGATCGGATCTCGAGATCCATCATCTAGTCCCGGCTGCGAGTTGAGGAGACATGGTTGCCGGTGAAAACCGAGCCGACGGCAGGCGATGGCGGCGTTCTACGTCGTTACCTTGATGAAGGCATCGTCGTGTAACTACTGTCGACCCACTCGTGCTGCTCTGGGGGAAACCCTAGGATCTAGTGTTCCAGATCGGACGATGGCGGCACCGCGATGTCGTTTCTCTCTTGAGAGCATCGTTTGTGGAGCAGCGCTGGAAGTCAGAGGCAGGAGGTGGAGCAGTTTCGTCTTGCACGGAGCTTCGGTGGAGATGTCAAGTCATGCCTGACCGACAGGTGCTACGCTTGGTCATGCCTGGTCGGCAGGTGCTACGCACGACAGATCCTCCAAGGACTTCAAGCTGTGTCGGCTAGTGATACTTGGCAGCATGGCGCTGAGGTGTATCAGTGGTGACCGCAACGTGTTCAGCTGTTTGCGCACAGGGAGGAGGTGCCGTTGGGCGCCGTGGTGGCATCGACGATAGCTGGACCGAGCAAGGTTAATGCATCGGTATAGTTCTGAAGACGGAGCGGTGGCAGTTGGCGGCGGTGGCCTCTGAGAGCACGCCGGACCAGTGTGTGCCCCATACCCAGCAAGTGGCTAGGTTGGGGTCTCAGATCTTAGATATTAGGCTTGGCTGCGATGTTTGTTTGATATTAGGCCTAGCTATCTGCGCCCCTTCATCAACTGAATAGGTGTAGCGACAGTTTGTTGCTTAAATGGCGGCTTTAATCTTACTGTTGTATTGATTTTGTAAGGTCTTGTGAGAATAATTAATAAAATGGTCATATGCATCACCCAGATGCGGAGGCCCGGGATCATCATCCTTTTCTACAAAAAATCATATGCCTTCTCCAACAACCTCAATTTTGTACTGAAAATTACTCCAAAAGAAACCAGCATCAATTTGTTTCTACATGCTTGTGTTATTCATTGTAAAACCTATCAGGAGTTTGCTTTCGAACAGCATATACAAATCTGCAGTGGTACTCTGTTACCGAGTGTATGAATACTTTGTGTTTTAAGTTCATTCATTCCATGAACTTCCTGTGTTTATGCATACGAGCACACTATCACAGTATCACCTGCAACATTTTGTCGACTTAGAACACATTTTGCAGCGGGTTTAATTCAAGAAACTGCAGGGGGTAAGTACAAAAAGTCCAGTGCTGACCGGCTCAGGCCGACTGGCTCCACTTAGCTGCGTGTGATTTGTCCAGGACTAAACTTGCACATCTAGGACTAATCAGTGCACTTTTACAAGTTCTAGGACTAAACCATCACATCATGGATGAATTCTAGGACCTCCAGTGCTATTACCTCTTTTGTTAGACTGTTGGTGTTGGCTATGTGCATCTTAGCTATGCAGAGGCCAGGTGTTGCTCATTATGCTTTATATCTGCTTGATGCTATATTTTCAATTAATAAAAAGCGCCCTTTATCAAAAAAAGCAACGAAGAAAGTAAAAAAGAAAAAGCCAAGAATGAAGAGGAACCAAAGGGTTCCAAATTTTTTGCCAAATTACCACATGGTATTATAATCCACGACATTCGATCTGGCTTCAAAGGAGAGGTAGTGTTGATGGTGAGGGTTTTTTTTTTGAAAAGAAGGAAGACCCCCGGCCTCTGCATCTGGGCGATGCATGCAACCATTTTATTAATTATTCATAAGAGACCTTACAAAGAAATACAACAGTAAGTCTGAAGCCACCGTCTAGGCAACATATATTGCTACTCCTATTCAGTTGATGAATGGATGCTGATAGTCTGGGCCTAATACCACAGACCTTGCAGCCAAACCTAACATCTAAGACCTAAGGCCCCAACCAAGCCACTTGCCTGGTACGGGGCACACACCGTTCAGGCGTGCTCTCAGAGGCCGCCGCCGCCAAATACCACCACTCCATCTTCAGAGCTGTACTGGCGCATCATCCTTGCCCGGTCTAGCAGCGGTCGACGCCACCACGTCGCCCAACGGCACCGCCTCCCTGCGCGTGAACTGCTGAGCACGCCGCTGGTACCCCTCAGCACCATGCCGCCAAGTACCACCAGACGACACAGTTTCAAGTCTCTGGAAGATCTGGCGTGTGTAGCACCTGCCGATGAGGCATGACAAAGCGTAGCACCTGTCGGCCAGGCATGACTTGACATCTCCACCGAAGCTCCGTGCAAGACGAAGCCGCTCCACCTCCTGCCTCTGACTTCCAGCGCTTCTCCACAAACGATGCCCCCAAGAGAGAAACGACACCGTAGTGCCGCCATCGTCCGATCTGGAAAACCAGATCCTAGGGTTTCCCCCGGAGCAGGACGAGTGGGTCAACAGTAGTTATAGGACGATGCCTTCATCAAGGTAACGACACAGATCGCCGCCATCGTCCGCCGTCGGCTCGGTTTTCACCGGCAATTATGTCTCCCTGACTCGCAGCAGGGACTAGATTGCAGATCTCGAGATCTGCTCACCCAGCCTCAGGCCGACCACCTCCGACGTAGGAGATGAACACCACTGCCAAGCCCAGGGTCGCCATCCCGGGTGGCCGCGTGATGCAGATCAAGACCAGGAGCGCCACCGCGATCCGAAGCCGAATCGGAGGTTGAGCGACTGCAACATGGCCGCCGCCACCGCCAGCCGCTGCGATTACAAACCCGCTGCCACACTCCAGCCGCCGTTGTCCACCATCACCGCCAAAAAGATCAAGATCGGAACCGCCGCATCGATCTTGAGCAGCTGACGTGCGAGCAGAAGACCGCCGCCGTCGAGCCGCTCGGGCTTTGACCTGGCGGCGTCACCGGCGGCGACGGAGAGGAGAGTGGTGGCGAGGGAGGGGGGCGGAGGAGGGAGGCAGGGATGCCCCGGTGCAGCGCGACGGCGCTGCACGTGAGCGGGGGTCTAAAAATGAGAGAGATTTTCACTTCCCGACCTCTGCACCAATCAGGGATACATACAACCATTTTAGTATGAGTGCCAAGATAAACATGGTCGTCATAATTTTTTAAATGAGTATCAAGATATTTCTTGATGAGAGGTTACACCACACACCAAGCTTGATCCTCAATAAATGAGGGAAAACACCTGTGCATCACCTGTCAATTCTAACAATTGAACTCGGGTCGTTAGGCTGCACAACCGCATGGCCCACTTTCTGTACAAGTTTCATAAATGAGCAAGCACGTGCTTGTACATTGTTATGACGATGACATAAATGAAACGTTCTGTACAGCTTAAAGTGAACAAGTCAACAATGCCTGCGTATGAGAAATCTGACGAGGGGGTCTTATCTCACTTGATTTGGGCACCCATCATTTGATCCGGTTCAGTATCTTTTCTCAGTCATTTCTCGGCCAGATCTGGGCACTTTACTGCCGGATCTGGCGATTGCATCCGACGTTTGTCTTGACTGGTGGTTGGAGTTGGTCGTTCAGGTCGTCTTGGACATGTGGACCAAAGTATGCTTTCGCGAAAAGCACTTGAACCAAAGTATGCTTTCACAAAAATTACTTGAAGCAAAGTATGTTTTCGTTTCGTTTTGTTGGGCTTATTGAGTTGTGCCTTCAGCAGAACCTTTATACTTCTCTGTGAGACTTGGGTGTGTGTGTTTGAACTAGTCCTTGTATGTGTGTTCTCTGACGGTTTGCTTTATTTATAAAGCGGGACGAAAGCCTTTTTCAGTAAGTATGTTTTCGCGAAAAGTACAATGACGGCTACTGTATTTATCTTTCATCCTCATTCTATTTCTGTGTGGATCTCTGGTCTCTCTAGTGCTTCTGTCTCGCTCCCGAGTTCTCCTTCCCTCTCCGATCATATATCTCTGTAGCCGAATCACGGAAGGACGTGCCAAGGCTCGATTTTTTTTAGAAATACAGTATAAACATAGACACTCACATACATTCACTCCTATAAACCTACGCACGCACACCCTATCTCTATGAGCACATTTGAGAGACTAAGCTGGCGGGTCTTAAGATTGACGAAGTCACTACATACAGCCTCTCGACGGGAACGCCACCTCCCACTGAGAGAATATTCCACCTTTATGAAAGACCAAAGCATCAAATTTGGATTTGATACCTGGTGGGTTGAGGGTACCACTGCCCTCCTAACCATTCAACCACAAGTTGATTCATACAAGGCTCGGATGTTGATGTTCAATTCATTGTACCATTCAATCCTTTCAATTGGCTAGTTCATTCTTCTTCTTCTTCTTTTGCGTGAGAATTGGCTAGTTCATTCAGCTCCTGCACACAAAAGAAAGTTTATTCACCTCCATCTTATTTTTGTTACTAATTTCGCAAAAATCCTATTTTTTTACTAGTGAATAATCTGCCTAGGCCAGCGAAGAAAAGTCTGGAGCGTGAAAAATGCTCGAAGCTGCGTTCAACTTTCCAGGAAGAATACACTACATTATTTGAAAGAGGCCGATCAGTCTTCCTCCGTTGGAGGATTTGGAGAGTAGCTAGCTCCAGGCAATCTCGATGAAATCTGTAAAGTCACACCAAAACGCCCAGAACATCCCCGGAAAAACCCACGGAAACTGGGCAGAAAAGGAAGAGAAATTCCCCCACACCGTAGACTCGTACGCAGCGCAGCCTAGCTAGTCTCCGCTCTCGGTCTACGCGGTTCCCCTTGATCTCTCCGGATTCTTTGATTTATTCGTCGAGATCAGACGGGGAAGCCTCGCCGGAGCTTCCGCTTGCGATGCGCGGGGCCGGCGCAGCGTCTCCGTCGTTCACACCTCACGCACGACTTCCTCTCCTTTATTATTACGGCGGCTTTTGCTATCTCTCTATATATCATGCCTCCCGCCATCTTCTCTTCTTCGTGCTCGCGCGCTGCAACCTGCAAGCCAGCACTGTGGCCTCTCCCTCGTCCTGTCGGCTGCCACCATTGCTGTTTGTTCCGGGAGGTATATATATATGGTTCACCCAGCCTAGTTTGAATCAGTGTGGATATGATCATCGTCTTCTGCAGGCCGGCGGTGCTTATGCATTTCGTATTCCTAACGGTCTCTGTATTTTCAGGAGCTATGACGAAGATGACCAGCCAGCCATATGGTCCTTGATGTCATCGGGGAGATTGTATACATGATTGATCTGATCATAACAAGTTGGGTGCCTAATTCTTGTCCAAGCTCTAAGAGGCTTCTGTCTGTGTTGGTACATGTAACATGTTGTCGGTTAACCAAGAGAATTACTTCAATTGCCTTTTTCACAGAGGGCGGAATGCTGACTTGACCAAAATGTTAGCAAACATAACAAGCTGGCACCCAATAGTGCTTTTAACAGAACGGAAGGAGGAAACAGGAACTATCCCTTTACATTTTAACGGAAGGAGGAACGGAAGGAGGAAAGAGGAACTAATGGCAAAGCGATAAGAGTTGGGCATAATTCTCAAGAAGTTATGGTAAGGGGATTAATTAGGGGAACTAGTGAACATAACGGTAGTAGGAAATATGTCGGTATGTAACCCTAGAAGTGTACCATTCGGTGCCGTCCGACATCATGAAACAAGCGGTCCGAGGAGCTCCGACGTCATGAAGCAAATGAGAGAAGATCCGAAGCCTAGCGTCGCGCTGCTGGGAGCAGAATAGTTTTTTTTTGGCAGGAGGAAAATAGTTGACACACATGTGAACATGCAAGCCTGCAAATCATCTCCTTCCAGGGACCAAGAAGATTCGATGTCGCCGTGAATCAGGGAACGTGTAGTCTCCGCTGCAAATCATTGCCACAGCACGAGTGGATAAGGAGGTGCACCTAAGCCTAAGCGCTCCACAACATATTTTCCCTCCGCACCGCCCCCACGACTGCAACTACATGATCATTGCTAAGATGCCCTGAAGCCGCCGCTCTAGTGTCCACTGATGCGTGTGTCGTCCAGAGACGCCTACAATGGAAGGAGATGAGCCCACCATCGTCGTCCGCCAGGTAGAATTCACCCACCAGCTTCCTTCGACTGTGGCAAGGGGGCCATTGTTGAGTTGTGATCCAAATTCATATAAAGGCTAATTTCTGATGGAGCGGAGCGGAGGCCCATCGCCGGTACAGATCAGTTTTGACCTAGGTCACCGCTGCTATATATACCTCTTGTAAGCCGCCGCACGGGATAAGATCATTGTTGTAAATCCGGGGTTTGTAACCTCTCCCGATATAGTGAAGTTTCGCTAGCTGGTGCCCGTGGTTTTTTATCCTTCTCATCGGAGGGGGTTTTCCACGTTAAAATCTTGTGTCTCCTGTGTTGATTTGATCTTCTTCGTTCCTATTGCCCGTCCTACCTCTAACAAGCATGAAGGGAAGGAGATATGTGTGTGTGTGTG
>NC_041389.1:608505274-608534685 GCF_002162155.2 Triticum dicoccoides
GCGAGTTCGATGTACATCTGCTCTAGATGGGCAATTTTGCAATTCTAATACTAGGTGTGTGCACAATATATATGCCATGTGTAACTCTATAAAATCTTAGATATTCTTCATGAAGTAGTAGATAAATTTATCTTCTCTTATCTATATATTTGATCTCAAATATTCACTTTATAAGACAATCCTGCGTTTCATCACTCTATAGAATGTTGGACCACTCCACATGCTCTAATGACAATCGGTTGCTTCTGAGATGCATGACATCGTGCACACAATGTTAACTATCATGTTAGCTTAGAGATTCAAAGCAAAATTAGCCATCCTATGTGCTGGGTTGGTAAAATGTATGCATTTGCTAAAGTCAGGTGGCGGAGATCTCTGTATATGACAAACGAGTGTTCAACTATGTGATGTCTTTGTGATTCATAGAAAGGTGTTATTGGAGCTGGGAGGAGGCCGCTGCAGCGTGCGGTGGTTTAGAGGGTTGGCCTTATCTAGTGATGGGGTTGTCAGATTTGACAACCATGGTATAGGAACCGTAGGAACCAAGGAAGAGTGTGTTGGCTGGACATTGAATAAAGAGACATGGATTCCATTGTGTTTGTAGCAAAAATTAGGCAACAATCATATAGGATGTGGTCAGATAATTAATGAAAACAGTTGAATTGAATCCAATATTTGAGGAAAATCGTCTGCCACTTTTCATCTTTTATGCAGTTAATGAAAAAGGCATCCCTTGCCCCAACCCTAGCGCCCCTCTAGAGTCTAGACGACCCCCTTTTTTCTACTGGCGAGGATGCTGATTCTCCCTAGCTTCGATGATCGTCTAGATATTGAGTGGGTTGGAGGGGTGCGCCGTGAATCCTCGATGGTTGTGTTGTTTTAGGTCCTAACCATGGCTAGGATTAGGTGTCCGTTGGTGGCACCTAGGCGGTGGCGGTGTAGTGGAGTAGTCGGTCCTTCAAGCTTTGTCCTCATCTCGGTGGCGACTCCATCATCGACGACAGGTTAGCGAGGAATCTCCCAAAGGATTTGCGTGGTGTTTCGGCTCATTTGGATTGTGGTAGCAACCTCAACTCAAGTAATTCACAGTCCCTTTCGCTGCCTCGAAGACAAGGTCTCCGAGTAGGGCGTGCGAGACTATGTTCCTCCACTTCGTCTTCTGTCATCGTGTGATGGCGCCACACCTTAGAAAGGATGCTGATATAATGGTGGATCCACATGGAAGTCTTCATCGGGAAGAGCCTCGAATGGTGTCGGTTTAGTGATGCTTCTGCGGTTGGTCTGGAAGGGGTTGGGTGCAGGTTGGTTCATCGCCTAAGCTTCTATCAAGGTTTAAAAGAGGTTGTGCAACAAGGAACTTATTTGAAATAAAAAGTGAGGAGAGGTAAGTGTCATTGTCATCGGTTGAATAAGGCCAAATGAGCCAAAAATTAAGAAAGAAGCATTCGAACCTTTTCGTCGAACCTGTTTTTCTTTTGTTTTGGGTAAGTTTCGTCGAACTTGTTGCGCGGGGGTGATGAGATCAGCAGCACTGCGTATGCGTAGCCGGCCGTGGCGCAAGCCCGAATTCCCGAGAGACCTGCGGGCCACCACTATCACCACCATCACCCCGGCCCGAGCCCAACCCCGTCGCGCGGCACGCGCAACGGTCTTGCCCCGCCCGTCGTGTGTACGTGACGGCAAGATGACGAAGCTTCTCCACCTTGGCTTGGCCTCCTCCCTCCCTCCCTCCACTCTCCGTCTCCTATTTTTAAGCACAGCACAGCAGACAAGACAAGCGGCAACCTCCAAGGCTCCAACTCCAAGCTCACCCCAACCCCCGCACCACAATCCCCATCACCGGCATCACCATTCTTCCCCGTCCGCCCCGCCCCAGCCCGGCCAGCCCGCCGCCGCCTCTCTCTCTCTCTCTCACTCACGCCGCGCTCCAGCTCTACCCGACCGACCCCGCCCGAAGCGCGTGATGGCGGCGCACACGCACAAGCGGCCGCTCGGCGCCGTCGCGCCGGAGCAGGAGCAGGAGACGCCATGTTCCCCGAGCAAGCGGCTGCGGCGGGCGGGGCTCATCGTCATGTGGCTGTGAGTACCTCACCCCTGACCACCCCCACCTATCAGCCGCCGTTGGCCTCCTCTTGTGCCGCTCCCTCGGTTTCGCCATTCAATTGCTTCCACGATTTGAACTCACCGCTCGCGCTTGCTTCGTGCGGATCTGCGTTCCCGGCCGCCGCAGGGAGAAGGGCAAGGCGAGGGTGGTCACCATCGGGCAGATGGCGCAGATGCTTCGCCAGTCGCAGCTCGACGTGGCAAACTCGGTCATGGAGAGGCTCCCCAACATACTCGAGAGAGTTTTGGGGGAGCATTTTGGTGCTTTCCAGAGGTACGTATACACATGTTTTTCTCTAGCACAGCTGAGATGTCTACTTAGAATTAATTTTGGATCGGTCTAGCTAGCTAGGTAACAATTTTCCCTCTAGCTCTAGGAAATGGTTTACAAACCAATAGAGGAAATGCACATTTCAGGAAAGTAACGGCCGGTTTGAAGTGTGCCGACGTGCTTGTGGGAACTGCCAGTTTTTATCCCCTAAAAAACACACAGCTATTTTTTATTTTCTTTCTTAAGAATGCTAGTATCAGCAGCGCACGAGCTCATATAGAACGGGAAACTTGACAGTCATACTACTTCAAGTTCAGATAATCAAGTTATATATTCATGGAGTACAGATAAGCCATGGATTTGATCTTCTTCTTTCAGTAACCATAGCTGCATAACATACATAGAAATGGTCTGAGTCTATTTATTGAGTGTTCAACTTTGGAGTGTTGTGGATGTGATGGATAATGCTTCCTATGTTTAGTTGATGGCTAATTAATTGTATCTCTTTTTGTGCTGTATCCAACAGTTCTATTATGGGATGCATAGAAGATAAGGTTCAATTGATTGTACAGACAAAGGTTAGTATCCATGAAACAATGTTTTGTACTCCCTCCGTCCGATAACGTAGTGTCAAAAAACATCTTACATTATGTATGGGACGGAGGGAGTAGTATTTCTTTTATTGTGCTCCTGTGTCCTAACTCCTTTTTGTTATATATCATGCAATAGATGCAGGAACAACAAGCTGCTTCGCTTCCTAGTGGAGTTTCTGAGCCTCCTAGGTATCTGACGTTATAACTTTCTCCTGTGTCTTCCTACAGTTGTCAACACTAGTTCTGCATTAGAAGTTGAGCACTGGACATGCATAGTTCCTCTGCTTAATACTCTCGACAGTTTTTTTTTATTCATGTCATGATACTAAAAATCTGCCAAACCAAGTATATTTGCTTTCTACATAATCTGTGAAGTTTCCTTTTTTGTTACTGTCTCACTCTCGTCCTGTTTTAAATGTTAGGCATGTATCGGAACGCTTTCCTGAAACTGGAAGCGACACTGGAGTCGTCAAGCTATGTTTTGATGTTGCAGGACCAAAAGATACACTTTTCACTCGTTGTCCAGTATGGAAGAATGGAGCAAATGCTAAAGTAGCAATACTTCAAAATGAGAAGCAGATCACACAGGGTGATCTTTCTAAATTGCAAATTGAGATTTTACCTGTTCATGCTGATTTCTTTACTGGACAAGAGGATTTCACCAAAGATGAATTCAACAAGCAAATATATATGTATAAAGGGAAAGAGTTGGTCTTGGCAACTGTTAGTCTATCAAACGGCGAGTCCTCTCTTGGTTCATTCTCCTTTCCAGAGAGCTCCCACGGGAAAAAGTTAAGATTGACAGCTCGAGTGAAAAGGCAGGATCTTACTGTCAGAGTTCAGGAAGCAATCTCTGATCCTTTTGTCGTCAAAGACCGTCGAAGTGAATGTGAGTATATTCACTTATCCATTCTGAGCACCAATTTTTTTTAACTATATCGAGTTGGAGGTACACTGTAGTCAGCTGAAGAGCATGCTTATCCTTTAAGTGTCTGACAAGCTGATTTGAGTAATAAAGAAAATCTTACAGCACATAGTATATCTTTCAAAGAATGATTATGGCCTTATGCATGCAGTGACATTATTTTACCTCAAAATGTGATATTTTGGTGCTAAATGTTCTGCTTTTTGAAGGGGATGGCTTGTTCTGCCAAAAAAGGGTAGCAGTACTGTGAGTCATTCTTCTTTGCTCAGTACACAGTTTATGTCGATTCGTTCATTTCGTGGGTAATGGAGAAAGGGTGGGCACTTTGTAGTTTTTCAATGTTGTACGTGCTAGATCAGTAATAAATTGATTGTAATTTACCATGATATTAATCCTTTGTTAAAAATTATTAGATGCAAATATAGCTAAAATGATCTCATTTAATATTGGCAATCTTGTCTGAACTCTGAACACACCCAACCTTTTTGCCTACTTCAGCAAATGAGAAGAGTCCTATTCCATCCAAGGAAGACGATATACATCAACTGAAGAAAATTTGCTTAAAGGGAAAACATTGGAATAACCTTGTGGAGAAAAATATTACAAAAGTGAAGCACTTGTTGCGCCATTATCATAAAGATGATTTTGGTCTCCAAAAGGTATGTATGCAGTTATAGTGATATGTCTGCACTCTTCAATGTTTCAGATTACCTGTAATAGATAAGAGTCATTAGTTAACCATTGTCCTGGATCAGGATAAGATATCCAGCATCTCTTAGGACTTATTTGGACATGTGCTGCTAAATGTACTAATATGCACTATAATATCTGGTATCATTTCATTAATTGATAAGATAATTTTTAATTTATGGCAATTAGCTTGCTGGCATGAAGAAGGGGGATTGGAATACCATGATTGAACATGCTACCACGTGTGTTCCTGGGGATGAGATATATTCCTATTGGGTTCCAGAGGATAATTGTCAAATCTTATTCAATGATTTCTATGATCTTGTCGGTAAGATGACTGATATCTATGTTCCTTACAGCGTCAATGACGTCGATCAGTTTCCACAGGTACTACATCTAACACTCTTCCACTTCTATCATAGTTAAGCAGTTGATAGTCACTAAAATAATAGTGTGCTGGTAATTACCTACGGATATTCTGTTACAGCTTAAAGTGAAGAACTGGAAAATGTCTGCATACAAGAAATTTGAGGATCTGGAGAACTCGGGGGGTCTTATCCCTGATTATTTCCTGAGTAACGGCCGCCTTGTCCCGGCAGCGCCTCCGAACAACGGTGCCAGTACTTCCAAAAATCAAACTACTGCAGAATTTGGTGAGCAACAACCATTTCTGCAGCAGAGTGGATTCCCACTGGCACAGATCTTTGCAAAAAATGTTGCTGCTCTTTCGAGTCAAGAAGGACCACCATTTGCACAGTGCAGTTACGAACAGGTTGCGCATCAAGGTAAATACTGAACGCCCAATTTTGTATCAAACATAGTCCACATTGTGAGTGCTGCCTCCGTGCAAAAAGTATTATTATTGCTACTCACAGTTTTGGCAATCAATTTTCTGTAGAACTATATCAGCAGGATCCTTCTATACTGTGTAATGGAATTCCTCCCTATTTGACCCATGGAAACATCGATGGTCAGGGATCATTCTCAGCCTGGTCAATCAGCCCATCCCACAATTTTGCACCAGTAAGTAAAGATACTTGTGACAGAATCAACTATTCCATCCAACAATTCATTGCCAACTCCAAATATTTCCTGGATGTAGGCTGAAGAGGACAATTCAATGACTCGTGCAAATCTAACTGCCCAACACAATGGATACTCAAGCTCCTTGATGACTGCTGCTCCTGGTAATTCCTTGTCTTGTAACAGGCGTGCTTGCTATATCCAGTTTTTTTTAATGTGATAGTATAGGCAATGTTCTTGACATTCAAATCACTTCTCCATTATGCATTGTTGGGTCCTGATATGTTGGTGTTGGCACTTCCTCAGGTGTAGTTAGTCAGGGAACCTCTTCACTTAACCATGATCAGGCTGGCATCGTCAATGCGTCATATACAATGGAAGTATGTGCTTTTCTTTTTAATAAGTTGGATGTGTCATGGGAATTTTGCTTTAGAACAGATCAATTATCTTCTCTCAGGCCAATGTATATCAGTCTATGGCAATCACACGGCTTTAGATCTTTTCTCTCTGTTTGCAAAGTCATGATGATGTTTGTTCTTGCATTTCCAGGAATTGCTAGGAGTAGCAGAAGCACATGTGGCAGATCAGGCCTTCGTACCAGCTAACAACGGTATGCGGTTTTTGATTCCCATGATAACCATATGTAGTTCTGTTGATATAAGCTAAGCTGCTAAATCACAGAGCTTGGCAATTTTAACTTCTGATGAAGCAAACTGATGTTTACCTTCACAATAACCAAAGTGTATATGCTTGACTGATGACTACCATTCTACCAAACTGTTGAAACCCTGTCTGCTTAAAAGTTGAAATTGCCCTGATGGTGCGTTTCTTTTATTTCAGCAGACCTGCCGAATTCTAACAACCAATCTCCTGGTTATGAATATGATGGTGGCATCTGGTGATTGAACTTGAGACCACAGCAACAGACTCTCCTCTACCAGAGTAAATAAACATGATGGTGGCAGCCGGTGATTCAAGTATTCTGTGTGATTAAGCATTTAGTTTGTAAATACCGATAGCGTTGTGAGTAGTAACAGACAATATTGTTCAGTATATTGCTGAATTTGCTATTGGTTGCGGTAGGCATTTGGGTTGTATTCTTAAAGAACAATCTTTTAGAAAAAGAGGGCACTTCGCTCTTCTTGAACACCGAGGAGCAAATATTCGCATTGCTGAACTTGGTGTAATCATGTTAATCAATCTTTTTTGCTGAGGTGAATTTCCTATGCATGTTGACACATTTTCACTTTTTTGAGTTAATTCCATTTTTTACCCCTGAAATATACGCTTGTGACAGATTTTACCCCCAAATCGACATCCGGTCAATTGGTGGCCTCTAATTGAAAGATTCCTTCCACATTTTACCGCTGGTTCTCGTTTTGATATTTTTTTCCTCTTCAAAAACCGGTTCAGACGTTTGGCTTGGCATTTTGTCAAACAGGTCGAGCGCGCCGTCGAAATTCCGGTGGCCGCCCATCCTTTCGGATGCACGCGGCCGCCGCCTTGTGCCAGGAGTAGGACGGCCGCGGTTTAGTTAGCACCAGCGATTTGTGCCCAACTCGCTCGCCTCGGACTTGGTCGGGCTGTCCGCGCGTGTGTCGTCGAGGGCCACCCCAGACACCATGCCGTCAAGGGTGCGTCGGTGCTCTCTCTGTCTTGGGCCTCTGTTTCCTGCGTTTGGATGGCGGATGGACGTCAAGCGGCGAGCGGGAGGAGGCGCATCCGAGAGGAGCACGGCGGCGCGTAGGAGGGAGGGAGGGTGAGCGGCAGCATCGCACGGGCAGTGGCCATGGCGGAGACGGACGAGCTCGGAGCGCATGCTGCTTGGGTGGGGCATGCTCGGAGAGGAGAGAGGACGCCCTGGGCGAGCAGGTAGTGGGCACGTTCGGCTCCTGCAGTTATCGCTGCAGCTGGGATCTGGCGCGCGCGGGCGAGTCTGGACGGAACGGAGGCCACGAGAGGGTGAACCGGGTTTTTTTTCAAGGAAAAACAAAAACAAAAGTAGAAAGAAAAAAATCAGTCAACATGACATGTCAAATCAGCACTGAATCGAGATGAACAGCAAAACTAGGAGGTATTTTATGTCAGGGGGAGTGTGCCACCAATTGACCGAACCGTCAACACAATGTCTTTCGATTCATTTGCATGAATATTGAAGCAATTGTCATCTGGATCGAGAGCCATGTAAGCGTCCTGCGTCGTGTGGGCGTTATCATTTAGTGTCACACGTGTGCGCGCTCCTCGCCCGAGCGGACGTAGGACGCTCGCCCGAACGTGTGGGTGAAACTGCTCTTCGCCCACACGATGCTCACAGGGCGATAGATGAAAACTACAGGTGTGCATATGTGGCAACTAGTTAATCACACACGGCAACTATGGTTGACTATACATGTCAACTATGGTTAACCACACGTGACAACTCCAACTAATTACACATTGTGCATAAATGGCAACTAGTTAATCATACACGATAACTATGGTTGATCATACATGACAACTATGGTTCGATCACATGTGGCAACTCCAATTAGTTATACAATGACAACTATATTCAACGATACATGACAGACATGACAACTATAGTTAATTACACAGGCAACTAAAATTGATTGCACACGCGTTCGGGCTCAGGGGATGGGGGTGAGCAATTGCCACACAAGGTCGTGTGGGCCATCGTAGCTGCGCCCAAACGTATGAATGTTCGCCCACACTGAGTCGTGTGGGTTGTTTCCTTGGTACAAACTGGACGAGTCATGTGGTTGGATGTCCATTGTGCCACACGTGTGGCAGTTATTGGCGTCCATATTTTAAGGATAAAAAAAGA
Organism: Triticum dicoccoides; assembly: GCF_002162155.2. Lineage (NCBI taxonomy): Eukaryota > Viridiplantae > Streptophyta > Magnoliopsida > Poales > Poaceae > Triticum > Triticum dicoccoides. Next base: position 608,513,704 of record NC_041389.1, read on the forward strand.
AATCAGGACTGCATGTAAATTTTATAGATATATAGGAGGAAAATGAAGGAAATATGCCCTAGAGGCAATAATTAAGTTATTATTTATTTCCTTAATTTATGATAAATGTTTATTGTTCATGCTAGAATTGTATTAACCGGAAACTTAGTACATGCGTGAATACATAGACAAAACATATAGTCCCTAGTATGCCTCTACTTGACTAGCTCGTTAATCAAAGATAATTATGTTTCCTAACCATATACATGTGTTGTCATTTGATGAACGGGATCACATAATTAGGAGAATGATGTGATGGACATGACTCATCCGTTAACTTAGCATTATGATCGTTACAGTTTTATTGCTACTGCTTTCTTCATGACTTATACATGTTCCTCAGACTATGAGATTATGCAACTCCCGAATATCGAAGGAACACCTTGTATGCTATCAAACGTCACAACATAACTGGGTGATTATAAAGATGCTCTACAGGTGTCTCCGAAGGTGTTTGTTGGGTTGGCATAGATCGAGATTAGGATTTGTCACTCCGTGTTTCGGAGAGGTATCTCTGGGCCCTCTCGGTAATACTCATCACTATAAGCCTTGCAATTATTGTGACTAATGAGTTAGTTGCGGGATGAAGTATTACGGAACGAGAAAAGAGACTTGCCGGTAACAAGATTGAACTAGGTATGATGATACCGACGATCGAATCTCGGGCAAATAACATACCGATGACAAAGGGAACAATGTATGTTGTTATGCGGTTTGACCGATAAAGATCTTCGAAAAATATGTAACCAATATGAGCATCCAGATTCCGCTATTGGTTATCGACCGGAGACGTGTCTCGGTCATGTCTACATAGTTCTCGAACCCGTAGGGTCCGGACGCTTAACGTTCGATGACGATTTGCATTATGAGTTATGTGATTTGATGACCGTAGTTTGTTCGGAGTCCCGGATGAGATCACGGACGTGATGAGGAGTCTGGAAATGGTCGAGACGTAAAGATCGATATATTGGAAGGCTATATTCGGACATCGGAAAAGTTCCGAGTGATTCGAGTATTTTTCGGAGTACCGGAGAGTTTCGAGAATTCACCGGGGCCTTAATGGGCCATACGGGAAAGGAGAGAAGGGCCCCATGGCAAGTCCAAATTGGACTAGGGAGGGGGTGGCGCCCCCTCTCTTTCCTTCTTCCTCTCCTACTCCTTCCCTTTCTCCCCTCTTGGAAAAGGAAGGGGACTCCAACTAGGATTGGGAATCCTAATTGGACTCCCCCTATAGGCGCGCCCCTCTTAGGCCGGCCTCCTCCTCCTCCCACTTTATATACGTGGCCAGGGGGTACCCCATAGAGACACAAGTTGATCTTTTAGCCGTGTGCGGTGCCCTCTTCCACAGTTACACACCTCGATCATACCGTTGCGGAGCTTAGGCAAAGCCCTGCGCCGGTAGCATCATCACCACCGTCGCCACGCCGTCGTGCTGACGAAACTCACCCTCGGCCTCAACTGGATCAAGAGTACGAAGGGACGTCATCGAGCTGAACGTGTGCTGAACGCGGAGGTGCCGTACGTTTGGTACTTGGATCGGTTGGATCGCGAAGACGTTCTACTACATCAACCACGTTATTGAAACGCTTCCGCTTTCGGTCTACGAGGATACGTGGACACACTCTCCCCTCTCGTTGATATGCATCACCTAGATAGATCTTGCGTGATCGTAGGAATTATTTGAAATTACCGCGTTTCCCAACAGAAAAAAGGGAGGGAACCCCTACAAAGTCCACATGACCAATACAAAACCCAAATCTAAACAATGAAGAATTGTATACATCTTACAACAAGAAACTAGGGAACAAAAGGAAGCCTGAAAACCAGCGACAAGGAGCAAACAAACAGAAGACTTGCTCCAATTAGAAGCCCGCATCCGCATTCGCTGGCTAACGGCCCTGGTAAACACTTCAAGCCTCATACCGCTACGACCAGACCTCCTGCGCCATAGCGGGAACAACATCCTGAAGGTTGGCCCAAAGAAGAGGAAGGTTGGCCCAAAGAAGAGGAGTGCTCCCGACGATGTTGGTGACCCTACGTACGACCAACCAAGAGGTGATTGCAACTAGTGGCGGGGCTTGATGATGATTCTTGAGGAGAGGCTAGTCAAAATTGAGATGGCGAAGAAGATAAGTTATGCATGAACTCTGAAAAATATTTGGTATTCAAATCTAATAATTAGGGGTAGTTTTCCTAGAGTAGGGGGGGGGGGGCAATGGCCCCCTTTGGCCCCATGAAGCTTCGCCACCGATTGCAACCTTTGAGTTCAGAGCTAACTTGCTGAAGCAAGCAAAGTAATCATGTTCTCTTCAGCATTTTCCAACCTTCGGGGAAGTGTGTTCTCACTGCCTGAAGTCCTCTCGATGAATAGTGCTGGTCCTTCTAAGAAAGAAACACTACCATTTTCACGGTATCCTTATGAACAGACTCTGCATCAAGGTCAATATTCAACACCTGCATAATTTTTCAAACACATCCTCCATACTGTTATCGCTACTTAATTGCAAGAAAATTATTATTTTTATTATTGCTTCTGATAGTTTTGGGGACTGGCTTGCTATAGGACTTTGTCAGCACGATCCTTCTAAGCCACGTTATAGAACGCCGTACAAATCTAACCCAGGGAAATGTCTTAAATGCTGACGGATCACACTCAACGTAACAAACTCTGTTCCACAAATATTTTTCGGTAAGTAAACTTACATATATTGAATTAATGCTCCAGTCATTTGCTTCAAAAGTTTGAACCATAGTTTTAAATGCCAAATAGCGGCAGTCCTTCAAATCAGGTATAGCTTGCTATTTTGTAACTTTACCAGACAACTGTATATGAATACCATTTAGTGGCACCCTGGTCAAACAGCTATAGCCTGCTATTTAAAATTTAGCCTTCTGGGCAACCAATGCTATTGAATTCATGCTCCAGCAAATTCATCCAGAAGTCAGAACTGACGGTCAATATATTTCAACAACATCCAACAATTTTGTCCCATGATTTTTCATTGAAATCTGAAAATATGTTTCCTGGATGATAGGTTCCAGGGGATGACCTGACTGCAGGTGCAAGTCTAACTGGCCAACAGGTTGAATACTTGGATTTGTGGGCAAGCGATGCTCTTGGTACTCCTTATCTTATAGAAGGTGTGCTTGCTACACCCAGTTTTTCTAATTTCTCAATATATGCAGTGTGCTAGATCATCGATAATCCAATCACTTCTCCATTATGCATTGTTGGGTGTTGATATGTTGGTGTTTGCACTAACTCAGATGAAGTTGGGCAGGGAACCTATTCAACTTACCATGATCAGGCTGCCATCTTCAGCGGATTACCTTCAACTGGTGTGTGTGCTTTCTTTTGAACAAGTCATGGGAATTAGTTTACTCTTTAGAACAGAACAATTATCTGTTCTCAGGCCAACAATGTATATCAGTTTACAGCAATCACATGTCTTTAGTTTTTCTTTTTTCGTTTGTTATGTCATGATGACTTTTGTTCTTGCAGTCCCAGGAATGGCCAGGAGTAGAAGAATCACATGTGGCAGACCAGGCCTTTATACCCGCTCACACCGGTATGCGATGTTTGATACCCATCATGACCAGTGATAACTTCTGTTTAGTCTGTTGCAGTGGTCTCAGCTGCAAACGTCTCTTCCCATTTTAAATTTTTTTTTTTTGAAACTGAGGCAAAAGCTTTGCCTCATCCATTAATTAAGAGAGAATAGAGTTTGATGTTTACCGTCATGATCATAATTGTACCAAGCTGTTGAAACCCTGACTGCTTAATGGTTAAAAGTGGGCTTGAATTTAAGATCTTCCTTTCCTTCCGTGCACTGATGGTGCGTTCCTTTTGTTTCAGCAATGCACGCGAATTTCAGCAATACAAACTTTCCTCTACTAGACTAAACAAGATGGCGGCAAGTGGCAACCAGTGATTTAAGTATTCAGTGTGGCAAAGTTGGTGTAGTGTTTCTGAGTAGCAACGCAGATCTGTCATATTGCTCCATGTGGACCAATGGACCATGTATGTTAAGTTTGCTAGTAGACATTTGGCTTATACCTATTATTGTAAAAATACCAACCTTTTTCAAAGTTGAGTTTCCTATGTTTGTTGGCACATTTTCACTCATGGTATGCTGTGCATCATGAAATGGTTCTCAACAATTTGAACAATTGTAAAATACACACATGTGAAGAGAGAACACAATAGTTATACAAGATTGGGTTCAGTTTCTTAAATACAAGAGGCGAGCTTCCATTTCTCCAGCATCCTATCAGCTCCTACACCAAGCCCACGCAGATCAACACCACAAGCCCTCATCCTCCGCTGCCCATCTGCCAAAGCAAACAAGAACACAGGACACATCAGTCAGTTGAGCCATGCCATGGTATGACACAGATGCAGAGCAGAGCACGTTCAGGCATGGATGCAGAGCTCACCTGACCTGGGACTGACTAGCCAACCACGCACGCATGGCAGCTACTTAGTAGCCGATGTCGGCGTCGTCGACGACGAGGTCGCCGTTGATGAGCTCGCGGTAGGCGGCGACGGGCCAGATGAAGCCCCTCGGGATGATCCTGGCGGCGAGCTCGACGTCGATGATGATCTCCCGCATGGCGGGCTTCTTCTCGCCGCTGACGGCGATGAGGTAGCTGCGGCCGACCCACCCGATCCACCCCGCGATGTAGAGGAAGAGCACGCCCGGGGTGATGAACTCGCCCCAGTGCCGCTGGTCGCCGCTGACGATGAGGTGGGGCAGGCCGTCGGAGCCGCAGAGCAGGCCGAACTTGCCGTAGTTCTCGAACCGGCGCTTGGTCTTCTCGATGGTGGCCTGGATGGCGAGCGCCGGCGCCGAGTCGGGCGCGTACTTCTTGAGCGACGAGTTGAGCTTCTTCACCGACTGCTTCTCCCGCTTGGCGAACGCCTTGGACTCCTTGCACGGGGTCAGGCCGGCGATGTCGGCGGCCGCCGGCGGCGGGGAGGTGGCGGCGGAGGAGAGGAGCACGGACGAGAGCGCCAGGGCCGCCGAGAAGGTCTTGATGGAGGCGGAGAGGGAGGGGGTGTTGTTGTCGCCGCTGGACGCGGAGCAGGAGACGGAGAGGCGCGCCGGCGGGCGGGCCAGGCGCGGCTTGGCGGCGAAGGCCGTGGAGGTGGCCATGGAGGCGGCGAGGGCGGCCATTGCTGCGTCCGGCGCGCGGGCGGGCGTGTGGAGGGGTTTGGTTCGCGATCGGTGGAGGGTGGGGGTGGGGGAGTAGTTTAGTTTGTGTGGGTTTGTAAGAGGAGGGGATAAGGAGCGTGGCGCGAGTGGGTGAGGCGGGGATAAGAGGGAGTGAGGTGGGCGCGCGCCATTGGCACGGGGGAATCCGGCGTGGCCGGGTGGGCGCGCGGCGGCAGATTTTGTGGGGGCAAAGGCCTTGTGGCTGCGGTGCGCGCTCCCCGTATGCAGATTGGATGCCCCGGACACGTCCATCTCAACTGTTTGTTCAGTCAACCGTGATTCATGTTCCTCTATTTTTCACCCCAAAATGATACAGACCTTCATTGCTTTTGAGACAGCTCACAATCCATGCCGAATGGTGAAAAGATTAAGACCTATTATTAATGTTGACCGGAAATACATAGCCACTTAAACATAATAAGATTGCATCGAGATTCCGAGACCATCAAACGACCCCTACCACCGCTAGAACGAGCCGTTAACACTTCTCTATCGCTGCTCCCCTATCGGAGCCAGCTTGACCGTGTCGATGCCAGCTGAGAAGTCTTTGTGCGTGTGCCCCTAAGGACCAGCGTGCTGGAGCCACCATCGTCGGCGTTGAACCCTTGTATAGATCTGAAGCACCCGACACCAAATCTCGCCACATGACGAGAAACGTTAACCTTACCGCACCAAGGAGACTACAGAAATCTACGCCGGAGCACCGCCGACTATGTCCGGATGAACAAACTCGAGGAGGATCGAAGCCCCGAAGACAAACTTGAAGAAAAAACGCCACCATCCACCCAAGCGCCGCACCTGCGAGGACTAAATAACGCTAACCTAAACTACTAACTAGAGTGGAGGCAACGAGATTTCCCTTCCCTTTACCGGCCGTCGATCGGTGCGGAGGACAGATGGAAGGCGAATCCACAGGCTCACCGGTGAAGCCTAGAGGGGAGAGTTTTCCTTAGACGCCAAGGGACGTGATTCATGTTCCTCTATCTGTCAAAACTGTAACTAGGAAGATGCCTTGGGGAATGTATCTGAGACTCCCAAGCTAGAAAACTCGTCATTACAGATCGTGTTTTTATTTTGAAAAAAATGAATGGTGACATTAACATAAAGCCTGCATATGTATTTACCATGTTGCAAAAATATCTAAACCTGAATTCAGGATACAGGTTGAACTACAGAAGAAAAAGAAATATCTTCTGTTGGTAGTGATGATAGACTGAGTTCATGTGCTCGTTTCAATTACTTGGTACTGTTCAAACATTGAGAAAAAAAATGCATGTTTCAACCCCGAACTCATGACCTAGTTTAGTGTACAACCCAAACTCCAATATTGGTTAGAACATGACCCTCGAATTCCAATATCGAAGGTTAGAACACAACCCTCAACTAGTAGCTTCGGGATTGGTAAGAATTGAAATCCTTTACAAGGGAGACAAGGTTAGTTACGTTTATATATGTAAAATTGAGATCTAATGAAGTAACACATGGTCTTGCAAAAGTGGAACCAATCTTCAAGCATATCCAATTGATTCACTATCCCCGAATCTTGAAAGGACAATGGAGGATTAGAATGAGCGTATATCAAGAATTCTTGTGGTCCCCTTCTAGAGCTACCAGTTGAGGGTTGTGTTCTAACCATAACTGGTCTTCGGGGCTGTAAATTAAACTAGAGCGAGAGTTCGGGGTTGAGATACACACTTCTCTCTTCAACGTTGGACTTGTCTTTGTTTGTTTCTTGAGCTATGTGATGAACATGAATTTAAAAATTTGTGAGATAATACATACATAGTGTAAATGGTTTGATATTGTTTTCAGTTTCTTTATCAATTTCTAGAGACGATCAAAACAACAAAGGGAAATACCACACACATGAACGAGATAATGCACTAGCTCCAACAGCTCACCACGGGGGCAACAAGTACATTCTGTAGAAGGATTTTCTATTTTACATACTAGACAAGAGGTTGTTGGATTATATTGTACATGATTATCGATGTTATTCTCAACAAGAAATGCACTTAATAAATCTCTACCAGCTCATCATGGTGGATCCGTCATGCCTAATTTCCAGATACCACTCAATCCAAAGTAGGGAAGATATTCCTCTTGAGGAATGCTCGATGACAAGAAGACTTCACCGCCTAGCTCCATCTGATTACAATTTTAAGCTTAATAATAATACACACGAAAGAATTTGGATGTGATGGAAGATCACAAATGGGAAAGAAATTGTGGCCAATTTGTATGATCTGAATGACTTCTAACCTACCTACATTCTCGTGCTCTCTTAGTAATTATTGTAAGTGAGTATGAGTGTAGGAACGCCCACGCCTTTACAAGAGCCCAGATTATGGATGGGTGTTGGAAATGAGAAACTTTATATGGGCATGCTACCTAAGGGTGAGAAGAGATGCACTATTACTCTAGAAGGCTCTCTCGCGGGTAACTATGTCCATAATCATTGTGCGAAGCGTTGCATGATGCCAAGTTACCATGTAGGTAGGACAAGGGGGCCTCACCATGTGACTCTCTCTCTCTCCCCCCCAAGCCTTCTCTATTTGCTCGCGGGCCCAACCATGTGATTATCTTTCTCAACCTTCTCTCTCTCCTATGAAAGTTCAGATTCTTACAATTTTTGGAAGTTTTAAAATTCTAGAACTTTCATAAGGGATAGTGGCAAGTGGGTGCGTGGGGATAAGGGGGAGTGATGTGGGTGCGCACCATTGGCACGGGGGAATCCGGCCTGGACGGGTGGGCGCACAACGACGGATTTTTGTGGGGGCAACCGGCCTGTGGGTACGGTGCGGCGGGGGCTGATTCTGGGTGCCGGGCTGTGCGCTCATCATATGCAGATTGGATGCCGCAGACACGTTCATTTCAACTATTTGTTCAGTCAACCATGGTTCATGTTCCTTTATCGGTTGAAACTGTAACAACTAGGAAGGTGCCTAGGAGATGTAAAAAAAGATGTCTAGGAGAGACATAAAAAATGCCTAGGAGAATGTATTTGGTACTCACAGGCTAGAAAAAAGTCCTCGTTACAAATCTTATTTTTATTTTAAGAAAATAATGAATGATGACATTAACACAAAACATGCATGTATTTACCATGTTGCAAAAATATGTAAACTAGAATTTAGGATATAGGTTGAAGAACAGAACAGAAAGAAAAACTTGTGTTGGTAGTGATGATAGGTTGAGTTTGGGTGCTCATTTCAAGTACTTGGTACAGTACAAACATTGAGAGAAATGCATATTTCAACCCCAAACTCACGACCTAGTTTAATTTACAACCCCAAACTCCAATATCGGTTAGAACACAACCCTCAACTATTAGCTTCGGTATTGGTCAAAATAAAAGTCCTTTACAAGCGAGACAAGGTTAGTTATGTTTATACATGAAAAGTCGAGATCTAATGACATAATGCAAGGTCTTGCAAAAGTGGAACAAATCTTCAAGTGTGTTCAATTGATTCACTGTCCCCTAATCTCGAAAGGATAATTGAGGATTGGAATGAGCGTATACCAAGAATTATTTGGGTCTCTGCAATCAATATGTGTTTGAATTTTTGTGAGATGGCACATACATAGTGTGGTTTGATATTGTTTTTAATCTTTTTGGCGATTTCTAGAGACGATCGAAACAACAAGGGGAAATACCACACCCACGTGGACAAGGTAGTGCAGTTGCTCCAACACCTAACCACACAGCAACAACTGAATTTTGTACAAGGGTTTGCAATTTTACATGTTGCATTGTCCACGTGGGTCGTCGTTCTGGAGGAAGTTGTTAAACTAGACATGATTATCAATGTTATTCTCAACAAGAAATGCACTTATGATAAATCTCTACCACCTTACTGTCTCAGATCCGTCATGCCTAATTTCCAGATACCACTTATTCCAAAGTAGAAAAGATATTCATCTCGAGGAATGCTCGATGACGAGGAGACTTCATCGGCTAGCTCTAGCTGATTAGAATTTGGAGCTTAATAATAATATATACGAAGGAAAATTGAACGTGGTGGAAGGTCACAAATGAGAAAGAAATTTTGGCCAATTCGTGTGATGAATGTTGGAAAGGAGAAGCTTTATATAGGCATGCAACACATGCAACATGAGGGTGAAGTACACCGTTACTTTAAGTCTCTCCTGCGGGTAACTATGCCCATAGTCATTGCACGAAGCAATGCATGTCAGGTTACCATGTAGATATGACAAGGGGGTCTCACCCATGTGACTCCATCTCTCTCTCCCCAAGCCTTCTCTCTTTCCGCGCATGAGGACGGGGCATCGACCCGTGGGCTGGGCAGTTGGGGTAGTTTCCAGCCCACCCGAGTTCATGACTTGGCTTTGATGCACGGTTTTGATGGAGTTTCTCCTATAAAAAAATGCCAATGAGGGTTAACCCTTGGGCTGGTCTAATTTTTTTCTTTCCATGCATTCCCAAACATGCGGTTCTCTTGCTCAACCTTCTCTCTCCTATGAGAGTTTAGGTTTCTTAAAATTTATTTTTTTTGAAAGTTTGAAAAATCTTGAAAGTTGAATTTCCAAAAAGTTAGAAATTTCCGATAGCTAAAGTTTCTTGAAAATTAGAATACTAATATTTTGAATTCTAGAAGTCCAAGTTTTCAAAAGGTAGACATATTTGAAAATTTAAAGTTCCATTTTATTTTTTATAAATGCTGGAATTTCTGGAAGTTGGGGCTGCATCTTGTAGAAGTTACTGAAAAGAAAAGTTTGGCGAAGCATAAACTTTAAAATGGAAATCTCACCAGTCTAGGAAGTGATAGTTGAAAAACTAATTAGGGTGACCTGTTGATTAGAATCGTTACCAGTGCTCTTACTAATTAAACTTTTCCGAGGTAGTTGACTAATGATGCAACTTTATTTCATAGGATGATCTTACCCATGTCTCTTTGGTATTATCCATGAGCAAGAGTACAATGACTCCCTAGTAAATTGTCCCACTAAAACTTTCTATGGCTTGTTGAATCACTTAGTCTCGGCATTTGCCTACAACTGTAGAATAAACTGACACTAGTGCAGAACCGGGTTGTATTACCGGTTCGTAAGGCCCTTTAGTGCCGATTCTGTAACCGGCACTAAAGGGTGGAGACTAAACCCCCCCTTTAGTACCGGTTCAGCACGAACCGCCACTAAAGGGCCACCACGTGGTACGATTCAGCGCCGGGGGCGGGGAGAGTTGGTAACACCAACCGGTACTAAATGTTTTTTTGACATAAAGCAAAAAAGCCCACCTACTGGGCTGGCAAGGCCTGCATACGACTAGAAACACAACCTCTAGTTGGGCCAGGATGCAGGCCCGTATGGCCCAGTGATACATCTCCAACGTATCTATAATTTTTGATTGTTCCATGCTATTATATTACCCGTTTTGGATGTTTAGGGGCTTTACTTTACACTTTTATATCATTTTTGGGACTAACCTACTAACCGGAGGCCCAGCCCATATTGCTGTTTTCTTGCCTATTTCAGTGTTTTGAAGAAAAGGAATATCAAACGGAGTCCAAACAGAATGAAACCTTCGGGAGCGTAATTTTTGGAATGAACATGATCCGGGAGACTTGGAGTACAAGCCAGGGAAGCTTTGAGGAGGCCAAGAGATAGGAGGGCACGCCCCCCTGTCTCGTGGGCCCCTCGTGGCTCCCCCGACTGACTTCTTTCGCCTATATATTCTCATATACCCTAAAACCATCGAATACGAAGATAGATCGGGAGTACCGCCGCCGCAAGCCTCTGTAGCCACCAAAAACCAATCGGGACCCTGTTCCGGCACCCTGCCGGAGGGACGATCCCTCACCGGTGGCCATCTTCATCATCCCGACGCTCTCCATGACGAGGAGGGAGTAGTTCACCCTCGGGGCTAAGGGTATGTACCAGTAGCTATGTGTTTGATCTCTCTCTCTCTCTCTCTCTCTCTCTCTCTCTCTCTCGTGTTCTTGAGGTGATACGATCTTGATGTATCGCGAGCTTTGCTATTATAGTTTGATCTTATGATGTTTCTCCCCCTCTACTCTCTTGTAATGGATTAAGTTTTCCCTTTGAAGTTATCTTATCGGATTGAGTCTTTAAGAATTTGAGAACACTTGATGTATGTCTTGTCGTGCTTATCTGTGGTGACAATGGGATATTCACGTGATTCACTTGATGTATGTTTTGGTGATCAACTTGCGGGTTCAATGAACTTATGCATAGGGGTTGGCACACGTTTTTGTCTTGACTCTTCGGTAGAAACTTTGGGGCACTCTTTGAAGTACTTTGTGTTGGTTGAATAGATGAATCTGAGATTGTGTGATGCATATCGTATAATCATACCCATGGATACTTGAGGTGACAATGGAGTATCTAGGTGATATTAGGGTTAATTTGGTTGATTTGTGTCATAAGGTGTTATTCTAGTATGAACTCTATGATAGATCGAACGGAAAGAATAGCTTTGTGTTATTTTACTACAGACTCTTGAATAGATAGATCAAAAAGGATAACTTTGAGGTGGTTTCGTACCTTACCATAATCTCTTTGTTTGTTCTCCACTATTACTAACTTTGGAGTGACTCTTTGTTGTATGTCGAGGGATATTTATATGATCCAGTTATGTTATTATTGTTGAGAGAACTTGCACTAGTGAAAGTATGAACCTTAGGCCTTGTTTCCTACCATTGCAATATCGTTTATGCTCACTTTTATCGCTTGATACCTTTCTATTTTTATAATTTCATATTACAAATACCTTTATATACCATCCATATTGCACTTGTATCACCATCTCTTCGCCGAACTAGTGTACCTATACAATTTACCATTGTATTGGGTGTGTTGGGGACACAAGAGACTTTTTGTTATTTGGTTGCAGGGTTGTTTGAGAGAGACCATCTTCATCCTATGCCTTCCACGGATTGATAAACCTTGGGTCATCCACTTAAGGGAAATCTGCTACAGTCCTACAAACCTCTGCACTTGGAGGCCCAACAACGTCTACAAGAAGAAGGTTGTGTAGTAGACATCAATCTCTTTTCTGGCGCCTTTGCCGGGGAGGTGAGTGCTTGAAGGTATATCTTTAGATCTTGCAATCAAGTATTTTAGTTTCTTGTTTTATCTCTAGTTTAGTCTATAAAAGAAAACTACAAAAAATGGAATTGAGTTTGTCTCATACGCTTCAACTTTTTAATATCTTTCGTGAGAATGATGGAAAGGAAAATTGTGCTCAAGTGCTAGAAGAAGAAATCTATAAAATGTTTGGAACTAAATCTTTGAATGATGAGCATGATTGCAATGTTATTAGTATGAATTCTTTGAATACCCATGATGCTAATGATATGCAAAGCCAAGAGCTTGGGGATGCTATGTTTGATGAAGATGATATGCTTAGTCCCCCAAGCTTTGATGAGAATATTTATTATAATGAAAGCATGCCTCCTATTTATGATGATTATATTGATGAAAGTAGGTTTGGAAGAGTGTCAACTTTAGGAAGTAATGATCCCACTATTTTGGAGGATGTTGAATATTATTGTGATAATTATGAAAATGGATTTGGAGAGGTCATGACTTTATTTAGTGATGAATCCACTATTTCGGAAGAGGTTCCAATTGATTATGAGAATAAAGTTGCTATCTATGATGATTATTGTGATGACTTGTATGCTATTAAGAATAATGATACCATGAAACTTGTCATCATGATTTTAGTTTTCAATTGGATTATGCCTCACATGATACTTATTTTGTTGAGTTTGCTCCCACTATTATTCATGAGAAGAAATTCGCTTATGTGGAGAGTAATAAAAATTCTATGCTTGTCGATCATGAAAATAATGCTTTATGTGATGGTTATATTGTTGAATTCATTCATGATGCTACTGAAAATTATTATGAGGGAGGAATATATGCTTGTAGGAATGGCAATAATATCAAGTTTCCTCTCTTTGTGCTTAAAGTTTTGAACTTATGCTTGTTTTGCCTTCCTATGCTAGTTGATTATTGTTCCCATAAGTTGTTTGCTCAAAAAATCCCTATGCATAGGAAGTGGGTTAGACTTAAATGTGCTAGTCATATTCTTCATGATGCTCCCTTTATGTTTCAATTCTTATCTTTTATGTGAGCATCATTGAAATCATCATGCCTAGCTAGGGGCGTTAAAACGATAGCGCTTGTTGGGAAGCAACCCAACTTTTGTTCTTTACTTTTTGCTCCTGTTTAGTAATAAATAATTCATCTAGCCTCTGGTTAGATGTGGTTTTATGTTTTAATTAGTGTTTGTGCCAAGTAGAACCTTTGGGAAGACTTGGGTGAAGTGTTTATGATCTTGCTATAAAAACAGAAAATTTAGCGCTCACAAGATTAGCTGCCATTTTTTACAGAAGCATGCTTTTAGGTTGATTATTTTTAAAGACGATTAATAGACAAATTCCTCATGTCCACCAATTTATTTCAGAATTGTTGGAGTTTGAGAAGTATATGTTTGATACAGATTACTACAGACTGTTCTGTTTTTGACAGATTCTTCCTTTCGTGTGTTGTTTGCTTATTTTGATGCATCTATGCCTAGTATGTAAGGGTATGAACCATAGAGAACTTGGAATACAGTAGGTTTAACACCAATATAAATGAAGAATGAGTTCATTACTGTACCTTAAAGTGGTGGTTTGTTTTCTTGTACTAACGGAGCTTACAAGTTTTGTTTTGAGTTTCGTGTTGTGAAGTTTTCAAGTTTTGGGTAAAGATTCGATGGACTATGGAATAAGGAGTGGTAAGAGCCTAAATTGGGGATGCCCAAGGCACTCCAAGGTAATATCCAAGGACAACCAAGAGCCTAAGCTTGGGGATGCTCCGAAAGGCATCCCCTCTTTCGTCTTCGTTCATCGGTAACTTTACTTGGAGCTATATTTTTATTTACCACATGATATGTGTTTTGCTTGGAGAGTTAATTTCTTTTGTTAGAATTTGCTTGCAGTTATTTATAATAATGTTTTGCATCTATATTTTCAACAAAAATGTCAAGGATAGCCTTTACCATGCTTATTTTGCTAGTATACATGTTGCTGTTTGAAAACAGAAAGTTTACCGCTGTTGCAAAAATTCCCTAGAAAAGTCAGAGAGTGATATAATGTTGAATATTTTTGCATAATGAGATCTGATAAACCTTCTAAAGCTTAGTATTTTTCTTATAATTTTTGGAATTAGGAAAGTATGATGAATCTTGCATTCTTTACAGACTATACTGTTTTGGCAGATTGCTGTTATGTTTGCATTGTTTGCATATGTTTGCTTGTTTAATAATTCTATTTTAGGATAGGAGTATTAAATATGCAGAGACATTTAGTATTCAATGTTGAATAATAATCTTAGTGATTTGTTACAGTAGAAAATGATAAGGTTTTTTCATTGTTTTATACTAACTTACCTCACGAGTTTTTGTTGAGCTTTGTGTGGATGAGGTTTTTGAGATTTAGGGAAACTGTGATATAAAAGGAATTAAGGAGACACAAAAGCTCAAGGTTGGGGATGCCCAAGGCACCCCAATATAATATTTCAAGAAGTATCAAGCATCTAAGCTTGGGGATGCCCCGCTAGGCATCCCACCTTTCTTCTTCAACAATTATCAGTCAGTATCGGTTGAACTTAAGTTTTTGCTTCTTCACACGAGTCGTGCTATCCTTGCAATTTTATTTTATTTTGTTTTGCTTGATGTTTGAATAAAATACCAAGATCTGAAATTCTTAAATGTTAGAGAGTCTTTACATAGTTGCACAATTATTTGACTACTCATTGATCTTCACTTATATCTTTCGGAGTAGTTTGGCACTTGCTCTAGTGCTTCACTTATATATTTTAGAGCACGGCGGTGGCTTAATTTTGTAGAAATTACTAGTCTCTCATGCTTCACTTATTTTATTTTGAGCGTCTCTTAGAACAGCATGGTATTTTCTATGGTTATAAAATTGGTCTTAGAATGATGAGCATCCAAGTTGGGTATAATAAAAACTATCATATGAAGTGAATTGGATGCTATGATCAATTTGACACTTGATAATTGTTTTGAGATATGGAGGTAGTGATATTAAACTCATGCTAGTTCGGTGATTATGAATTTAAAGAATGCTTGTGTTGAAGTTAGCAAGTCCCATAGCATGCACATATGGTTAAAATTGTGTAACAAATTTGAAACATGAAGTGTCCTTGGATTGTGCATCCTTATGAGTGGCGGTTGGGGACGAGCGATGGTCTTTTCCTACCGATCTATCCCCCTAGGAGCATGCGTGTAGTGCTTGGTTTTTGATGACTTCTAAATTTTTGCAATAAGTATATGAGTTCTTTTGACTAATGCTGAGTCCATGGATTATACGCACTTTTACCTTTCCATCATTGCTAGCCTCTTCGGTACCGTGCATTGCCCTTTCTCACCTTGAGAGTTGGTGCAAACTTCGCCGGTGCATCCAAACCCCGTGATACGATACACTCTATCACATATAAACCTCCTTATATCTTCCTCAAAACAGCCACCATACCTACCTATTATGGCATTTCCATAGCCATTCCGAGATATATTGCCATGCAACTTTCTACCGTTCCGTTTATCATCATGACACACATTACTATTGTCATATTGCCATTCCATGATCATGTAGTTGACATCGTATTTGTGGCAAAGCCACCATGCATAATTTTTCATACATGTCACTCTTGATGCATTGCACCATCCCGGTACATCACCAGAGGCATTCATATAGAGTCATATCTTGTTCTAATTTCGAGTTGTAATTCATGTGTTGTAATCAATAAAAGTTTGATGATCATCATTATTAGAGCATTGTCCCCAAAAAGAAAAAAAAGAAAAAAAGGACAAACGAAAAAAAGAAAGGCCCAAAAAAGAAAAAAAAGGGAAAAGGAAAAAGAAAAAGGAAATAAAATAAATAAAAAGGGCCAATGTTACTATCCCCTTTTCCACACTTGTGCTTCAAAGTAGCACCATGTCCTTCATATAGCGAGTCTCATATCTTGTGCTTCAAAGTAGCACCATATTTTTTTCATATAGAGAGTCTCATATGTTGTCACTTTCATATACTAGTGAGAATTTTTCATTATAGAACTTGGCTTGTATATTCCTACGATGGGCTTCCTCAAATGCCCTAGGTCTTCGTGAGCAAGCAAGTTGGATGCACACCCATTTAGTTCCTTTTGTTGAGCTTTCATTCATTTATAGCTCTAGTGCATCCGTTGCATGGCAATCCCTACTCCTCATGTTGACATCAATTGATGGGCATCTCCATAGCCCGTTGATTATCCTCGTCAATGTGAGGCTTTCTCCTTTTTTGTCTTCTCCACACAATCCCATCATCATATTCTATTCCACCCATAATGCTATATCCATGGCTCACACTCATGTACTGCGTGAAGGTTGAAAAAGTTTGAGATTATTTAAGTACGAAACAATTGCTTGGCTTGTCATCAGGGGTGTAGAATTTGGGAATATTTTTGTGTGACGAAAATGAAGCATAGCCTAATTATATGATTTTGTAGGGATGAACTTTCTTTAGCCATGTTATTTTGAGAAGACATGATTGCTTTTATTAGTATGCTTGATGTGTTACCATTTCTTATGTCAATATGAACTTTTATTTTGAATCATTTGGATCTGAACATTCATGCCACAATAAAGAAAATTACATTGAGAATTATGCTAGGTAGCATTCCATATCAAAAATTCTGTTTTTATCATTTACCAACTCGAGGACGAGCAGGAATTAAGCTTGGGGATGCTTGATACGTCTCCAACGTATCTATAATTTTTGATTGTTCCATGCTATTATATTACCCATTTTAGATGTTTATGGGCTTTACTTTACACTTTTATATCATTTTTGGGACTAACCTACTAACCGGAGGCCCAGCCCATATTGCTGTTTTCTTGCCTATTTCAGCGTTTTGAAGAAAAGGAATATCAAACGGAGTCCAAACGGAATGAAACCTTTGGGAGCGTAATTTTTGGAACGAACATGATCCGGAGACTTGGAGTACAAGCCAGGGAAGCTTCGAGGAGGCCAGGAGATAGGAGGGCGCGCCCACCCCCTGGGCGCGCCCCCCTGTCTCGTGGGCCACTCGTGGCTCCCCCGACCGACTTCTTTCGCCTATATATTCCCATATACCCTAAAACCATCAAATACAAAGATAGATCGGGAGTTCCGCCGCCGCAAACCTCTGTAGCCACCAAAAACCAATCGGGACCCTGTTTCGGCACCCTGTCGGAGGGGGGATCCCTCATCGGTGGCCATCTTCATCATCCCGGCGCTCTCCATGATGAGGAGGGAGTAGTTCACCCTAGGGGCTGAGGGTATGTACCAGTAGCTATCTATTTGATCTCTCTCTCTCTCTCTCTCTCTCTCTCTCTCGTGTTCTTGAGGTGATACGATCTTGATGTATCGCGAGCTTTGCTATTATAGTTGGATTTTATGATGTTTCTCCCCTCTACTCTCTTGTAATGGATTGCGTTTTCCCTTTGAAGTTATCTTATCGGATTGAGTCTTTAAGAATTTGAGAACACTTGATGTATGTCTTGCCGTGCTTATCTATGGTGACAATGGGATATTCACGTGATTCACTTGATGTATGTTTTGGTGATCAACTTGCGGGTTCAATGAACTTATGCATAGGGGTTGGCACACGTTTTCGTCTTGACTCTTCGATAGAAACTTTGGGGCACTCTTTGAAGTACTTTGTGTTGGTTGAATAGATGAATCTGAGATTGTGTGATGCATCGTATAATCATACCCACGGATACTTGAGGTGACAATGGAGTATCTAGGTGACATTAGGGTTTTCGTTGATTTGTGTCTTAAGGTATTATTCTAGTATGAACTCTATGATAGATCGAACGGAAAGAATAGCTTCGTGTTATTTTACTACGGACTCTTGAATAGATAGATAAAAAAGGATAACTTTGAGGTGGTTTCGTACCCTACCATAATCTTTTTGTTTGTTCTCCACTATTAGTAACTTTGGAGTGACTCTTTGTTGCATGTTGAGGAATATTTATATGATCCAGTTATGTTATTATTATTGAGAGAACTTGCACTAGTGAAAGTATGAACCTTAGGCCTTGTTTCCTACCATTGCAATACCGTTTATACTCACTTTTATCGCTTGGTACCTTGTTGTTTTTATGATTTCAGATTACAAATACCTTTATCTACCATCCATATTGCACTTGTATCACCATCTCTTTGCTGAACTAGTGCACATATACAATTTACCATTGTATTGGGTGTGTTGGGGACACAAGAGACTTTTTGTTATTTGGTTGCAGGGTTGTTTGAGAGAGACCATCTTCATCCTATGCCTCCCATGGATTGATAAACCTTAGGTCATCCACTTGAGAGAAATTTGCTACTGTCTTACAAACATCTGCACTTGGAGGCCCAACAACGTCTACAAGAAGAAGATTGTGTAGTAGACATCACACAGTAGGCCCCACAGGGCAGAATACTTGCAATAGACCCACAAAGGGCTGATTAGAGAGGAGCTCAACACGGTAGACGCGGCGGGGCTTATAAATCGGTGCGAGCTCCTCTCAACTAGCGAGGTGGGACTAAACATTGTGCACTGCGGATGGCAGCGCACCCCTTTAGTACTGGTTGGTGGCACGTACCCGTACTAAAGGAGGGGGTCTTTAGTACCTTACATGTATATTATGAGACACATGCATGTGATACACTAGTAGAAAAATGACCTAATGTAAAGCTCATTAGTCCTGGTTTGTAATTGAACCGATTCCAACCGGTACTAAAGGCCACCACCTCTTTAGTACCGGTCATGGCACGAACCGGTACTAATGAGCGCCGCCCGCCTAACCTTTGGAATCGGCATTAATGGTCACATTAGTGTCGGTTCAGTTACAAACCGGGACTAATGAGCTTTACATTAGGTCCTTTTTCTACTAGTGTATCACATGCATGTGTCTCACAATACACATGTAAAATCTTTCTTTCATGTTGTCTCAGAAGCACAAGTCGACTCACTCATGTTTTGTGTGAGGGTCGCACTTGAAAATTTGGGTGGGAGTCGGCGGGTAGATTTCATGTTATCTAAGAAACATAACGGTAGAATAAACTATCACATGCATGCGTCTCACAATACACAATTTTATTTTTAGAGCTCAGCTCTAGCTATCGGTTTGAATTTTTGTGAGGTCGTACACACGTAGTGTCAATGGCTTTATATTGTTTTAAATCTTTTTTTGCGATTTCTTGAGACGATCGAAACAACAAGGAAATATATACCACACACATGGACGAGGTAATGGACTAGCTAGCCCAGTAGCTCCGACACATCACCACGTGACAACAAGTAGATTCTGTTTAAGGATTTGCTATTTGTACAAATTTCACAGTACACGTGAATGGTCCTCAAGGAGGATTTGCTATTTTATTCTGTATTTCTAGCATTATATTTTCGATAAAGCTAAATTACAGTCGGCCGGAATTTCGCAACAGATTCGAACGATCTCATCTCCGTCCGATGCGCACGCCTGGGCCTCATTCTGTTTTCCTGATTTTTCGGCAAACCTTCCTAGCACGTTGGGATCGAACTGCCATCCCACAATTCACGCGCTCGCCAGCCTAATCGCAGCGCTCGCCTTTTTTACTAGGTGATCCAATTTTCTGGGGCGAGAAAAAAAATTACGTGGGGATGAGGGTCGTAGCCATGACCTCGTGGAACATAGTGAATCGAGCTAGCCAATTCACACCCGATTAGTGGTTGTCAATAGGGTCCAGATCTTTGTTATATGATTAGTTAGGTAGTTTTTTTTTACCACACTGCATGTAACGTGACAACAATATTTTATTTCTTTTCTTTTTTGTGAACCAAATTTCTTTCCCCTTGTCTGAACATTTTCTTTCTTTTTTTCTAGTTAGAAGACGCGCTAAAAGTCTAGATAACTTTCGCCTAAAAACGTTGTGGTAATTTTTTACCCGGTAATATTTTTTGTTCAAGCATATCTCAATAAATTATGTGCAAATATCATAGTAGTTTACGCATCGTAGACTTAATAATTTACGTTTTAACCCAGTGAAAAATGTATGTTGAAACATAATGCGATATTTTCTTGTAAATACGAGAAAGCTAACTTCTAGTCGACCGGAAACTCGCAATAGATCCGAATGCAGGCGACACCGTTAATTTTTAATCGCATGGTACGCGCGCGATCCCTTACCTCCTGGTAGATAACTGTGACAGGTAACCTACATGCCCTACACTAAGCTTGTGTTTCCCGGTGCTCGCCTTTTTTCTTACCATTTTGGCATTTGTTTTCTTATTGTTTTCTTCTGATGACTCATCTACTCTATTAATATGGTTATATATACACAAGATGTTTCGATCCTTTGTACCTCCTATTACTTTATGAGGTAACTCTACTAGCCAACCACCTCACATACGTTCCCTTCTAGGTTTGCACAAAAGTTAATGTGATGTCTGATCTTTTCCGCACTGAAGTAGATTATTTTACCAACTCATCTCGAGTTGATGACACCATGGTAATTTTGGCGACTTGGAGGGAGGGGGGGTTGATGAAATATATCGTCGGTTTTTTGTGTACAACATGGTAACTCACATAGCACAGACCTGATAACTTATGTATCCCGGTCCTGATAACTTTGGCAGGGGGAGGGGGTACCCCCCTCCCCCCCGGTCACTTTTGTGTCAATAT
>NC_041389.1:608535318-608536678 GCF_002162155.2 Triticum dicoccoides
TGATAAAATATACCCTCGATAAATTTTTGTGTGAATAACATGATAACTCACACGTTCCAGACCTGATAACTTATGTGCCTCTGTCCTGGTAGCTTTGGGGGCGGAGGAGGAAGGGGGTGATGAAATATACCCACGGTAACTCACACGTTGCGGACATGATAACTTATGTACCTCAGTCCTGATAACTTTGGCGACCGAGGGAGGGGGGCGGTTGATGGTACCCCCCGGTAACTCACACACCACAAACCTGACAACTTTTGTACCCTAGTCTTAGTAACTTTGGCGACGGGTGTGGGATGTGGGAAGGTGTTTAAAAACACCCCCAGAAACTTTCGTGTAAATAGCTTGGTACTGTACACACCTTATACGTGATAACTTATGCATAAATACCATGACAACTTTGATCCGGGGTGGTGGGAGGGGAGAAAGTAGTTTGAAAACATACCCCTCCCGATAACTTTCGTACAAATGTCACGATAACTTCCGACGCTTTGACCTATAACACATTCTATAGTTTTAAAATATGTAGAATCAAGGACACATCCATTTTTTTTCCTTCTAATGCATGCATCCATGTGCATGTGAAGAGAAAATTACAAGAACTATCTTTTATGTCCCAGTAATTTCTATATAAGTAACATGATAACTTATATACAACCACATGATAATTCGTGTAGCACACGCGTGGTAACTTTTGACCCGAAAAAAATATCATCAAAACATATCAACATGGGATCTAGTTTCGAAGGTCTCATCACAATGAATCTTTTATGTGAAAACAGTTTCTCAATCGAACCAACGGTTTGAGCTACAAAATATTTTAAATTTTCGCAATGGAAAAATCTTTAATGACATCATCAATTTCGTTTTTTCTGCATGTATATAATTAGTAGCTGCTAATTAACTGCTAATGAAAGTGGACACCCACAGAAAAAAGAAAAAAAATAAGATGAAGCTAATGCATGCATGCAAGTTAGGAAGGAATCGTGCGGATCTGTTGCTTAACTTCCGTACGTGTGGAAGTTAGCAGAGTCCTTATATTTTTTTATATTTCTGGCACTACTCTACCAATATGTTACTCTCTTCTATCATTAATATTTTATGAATTTTTAAACATTATACCAAATAACACCTATTTGAAGTTAAATAATCAAGTGGGAATATGCTTTAGTTGTATTACTTCTTTAATTATATGAATTCTTCAATATTTATGGCCTCATTCTGCATTAAGGCTCTAAATTTTCGGAGATGCCCAGCCCGTAACAAAATGGTAAACCTACTCATGATTTGCTCGTACCCTACCCCCCTAGTTGTATTACTTCTTTAATTACATGAATTCTTCAATATTTATGGCCTCATT
>NC_041389.1:608537185-608555473 GCF_002162155.2 Triticum dicoccoides
ACTTCACTACTAATATCCAATAAAAAGCTGGCACATCTTCATGTAAAGTTAATTTTGTAAAATTTATCCATATGTGTAGCATTTCTTTTGGCTCGTAATCATGGTCGGTTTTGCTTTTGGGACTTTGACCCAAGGTAGAGGCGAGCAAGCATAAGCTTTGGTTGCCCATGAGCATCGTGGCAGGGTACATGACACTTGGCAGGATAATCGCATTGCGGCCGTCAGCGTCCTGTTCTCCAACGCCAGCGACAAGGTAGAGATGCTTATGCGGCACATGCTTGAGTCCTGGCGCAGAAGAGAAAAGGGGCTAGCGCCCGGTGGCTGTTTTTGCGCTGACGCTTCACAATTTCCTGAGATCGAACGGAATTTTGCTCAAACGGCTGGGATTCAGATCCTAGCGCCTGTCGTTGGCGCCCCCATCGTAGATGCCCTGAGTGAACTAGCCCCAGATGGTAGTTATGTACCGAGTATATCACACAGCCATAGCAGTTCCAGTGGGCACTCTCGACCATCACAACACTTAGCTTGAACTGGCGGTTTGGCCATAAAATGGATAGCAAATATGTAGGCGTCTTCTCCAACGTCACGATGAAACGCCAGCGCAGAATCGACCCCAAGCCCACCAGGCTGGACCCACGCATTATCTACTTCTACGACATATTCCTGCCATTCCCGCCCAACGATGTATGTCTGAGTACATGGACTCCACGGAACATATACATGAACGGGAAGCAGCACAGGTCAAACGCTTCCTGATGCCGCTCATGCCAAGATAGTCCATGCGTGCATAGAATTCTTTACCGCTGCCATTCCACGCTAGCTAGTCGTTTGGATTTCAACGGTGTAAGAAACTAACACACTACAAGAGCACTATCGTTGGTGATATTGTGCAACAGCTCAGACCGAATGACCAAACACAGCAGGAAACAAAAATCTCTAGCAATGACCGAAATAGTTTGTGGACTATTCCTGCAGTATATATAGCCTAGCTGGGCAAGAGTTATAAGTGACTATGTATATTGCAGTTCATGCATACCCCACTAGAGCAAGCTGTAGTAAGCTGCTCTGTACGAATTGAGTACAGGTAGGTAGATAAAGGAAAATAAACATGAGTGGGTGGGTAATGAGGGAAGCACACTCCTTACAAGATGCATGGTCACCAGGGGAAGTTATAAATCAGTAGGATAGCTTGCGTTGTTTCCATATTGCTCTGGTGCGTATCTAAAACTAGATGACGCCCCGCGCATTGCAGCGGGACTTCATGCTTCTCAATTGATGCAAAGTGAATTGAAATATTGTGTGATAATTGAAGTGCTTACTGACAATGGATGTCTAATTTCTAAAATAACTGAAAAAAATTGTAAATCATATCGCTCTTGAATTTCCGATATTGACAAACCAAGAAAAACAAAATCATACCCTTGGGAGCAACTTAGTTGTGCCATTCCATTGCACAATAGTACAATATGTGCACAAAGATCCAATAAAATGAATTATTACCAGATACTCGTACTCCTAGAGTATTATCAGCCGAAAAAGATAAGTTTGGTTAAACCTTGGCCCACATCTAAAGATCGCTGGAAGCAGCATAGAGAGAGGAACAATAGTAAGTTTGGTTAAACCTTGGCCCACATCTCAGCCGAAAAAGATAACACCTAGGGAAAAATTACAGTGAACCAAATACTTGTAATGAAATTGAGGGCGATAGACGTGACTGTTATACGAAGCAACGAACGACTCACTGTTGTTGGAAACAGGAAGGGAACAATGCACCAGGGGCCGCACCCATCCGACCTGCCAGTGCCTGCTGTGGGGTGGGGAGGTGAGCGGAGGAAACGCGAGACGTGCAGGTGCCGAGTGGTCGCAGCCGCTTCAGGGAACCTTCCCGACCTTCTGCCGGGGCACCCAGCGTGCCGCCGAGAGTGGACGGGGCCGACGTCGGCACAGCGGCATCCTCCGCCAGGCGTTCTAGACTCTACGGCGGGGCACCTGAGCGGGGGAAGCTGGGGGCAGGGTGGCCAGCCACTAGAAATTTTCGTCGCTGCGAACAACTTATGGTTGGATGGTTAGATAGACTGTGGTATTCCCAGCTCATCAGAGTTCAAATTCTGATGCTCTTATTTATTTCTGGATTTATTTCAGAATTTTCGGCGATGCGCATTCAGTGGGAGGAGACGTTTCTGTTGACGAGGCGCCTACGGTGACTTCGTAAATCTTAAGATGATATGCCGGCTCAGTTCAGAGGTGCTCATAGGGGTAGGGTGTGCGTGTGTGCGTTTATAGGGGTGAGTGTATGCGCGTGTATATGAGCGCTTGTGTCTGTACTGATGTTCAAAAAAAAAGGAAATCTTTGTCACTGCGAGGACCGCATACACCGTCACTTACCATGCTAATTGTGTGCTCTTTTTAGAAAAGGAGGAGGACCCTCGGCCTCTGCATCTGGACGATGCATGTAACCACTTTATTAATTATTCACACAAGACTTTACAAAATCATACAACAGTAAGACTAAAGCCACCGTCTAGGCAACATCTGTCACTACTCCTATCCAGTTGATGTAGGGATGCTGATAGTCTGGGCCTAATACCAAACAGAACTCGCAGCCAAACCTAACATCTAAGACCTAAGGTCCCAACCAGGATGCCTACCGGGTATGGGGCACCTACCAGTCCGGCGCACTCTTCAACCAGGACGCCTGCCGTGTATGAGGCCGCCGCAGCCACCTGCCACCAATGCATCTTCAGTGATGTACTGCTGCATCTACCTTGCCTGGTCTAGCTGTCGTTGACGCCACCACGACGCCAGACAACGCCACCATCCTGCACGTATCCATCCACACGCGCCCGTCGCCGAAACTCTGCAGGCGCCATGCCATTTGGATCCATCGCCGGCCTTGCGGTAGATGAAACACCACTCCTCCTCGTCCCCTCCAGCCAGCTCCTACTCCAAAACGATGCCCTCAGGAGGGACCACGACGCCGAAGGCGCCGTCATCGTCCAATCCGGTAGTCCCAGATCTAGGGTTTCCCCCGGAACATCCTGATCATATTAACGCAGTTTGCAATGACGATGCCTCAACAGGGGTCGTCGGAGACGCCGTCATCATCCGCCATGACCGAAGTCGGCGTGATTTTCATCGGAAGTCACTACAAAAAAAAATACACTTTCATAATGATACGTGTTTGTCACAGTAGGTCGCGTTTTTTGTCATGCATGTACATCCATGACGATTTTATGACAGAATCAAGATAGTCATACCTGTGCTGTCATAGAAGTGTTCCATGACATTACCAAAATTATCATCACGGAAGTGTCCACTTCCATGACGATAAATCGCGCGTCACAGAAGTGCTTTCGTCAAGGGTGATCGACACGTGGCATCCACCGTAATGGAACGTCGTTAAGCTATCGGGTCGGGTTTTGGATCCGATAACTCGTTAACAGCCCCGACCAATGGGGATTTTCCACGTGTAAAATCATCATTGGCTAGAGGAAACACGTGTCGGCTCATCGTTGGGACAGATGTCATCCACTCATTGGACAGAAGGCGCCTATGATACATTGGCACGTGGCACGGCCCAACAGTGGTCCATTCCTGTGAAAAGGCCGACCCGTTTGACTTGGTCAAAAGGTGGCGGGCCGGCCCATGGAAAGCCTGTTAACGGCCTATTCACATATAGCCCATTTACAGCCCGCTAACCCAAGGCCCGTTACGCCCTATCCGAATTAGGCCCAGTAGCGTCATCTGGGCCATCCAATATGATTCCAGCCCATTTTCACTTCTGGCCCATGTATGGCCCATGACGTCTTTCCGCCCATATGAGGCCCTTTGTAACTATTGGCCCATTAATGGCCCGTGGTGAAACTGGCCCATAATGAACAATGTATCACTTTATACCCATTAACGGCCCATGGTGAAACTGGCCCGTAATAAACAGTGTATCACTTTATACCCATTAACGGCCCGTTATTCCATTGGGCCGTTTCCAGTCCAAGTTATCTTTCGGCCTTCTGAGGGCCCATTTATTCTTGGGCTCATTTGCAACATTCGGTTAGTTACGGCCCGTTACTGTCATTTTCTCCTTGTGGGCCAAATTCAGCCCGTCGTTACAGTTGGCCCATTTGTGGACCGTTAATCTGTTGGGCCATTTTCATAGCATCACCAAATACGACCTATTAATGGCCCGTTATGGTCAGCCCATAAAACGTACGATTTCCATTAAAGGCCCATCTACGACCCATTAAAGGCCCGTACAATACCCATAAATGAGTCGGCCCTTACAAGGTCCATGGATCCTACGAGACATAGAAGGCCCATGGATCCTACGAGACGTAGAAGGCCCATGGATCCGACGGCCCATTGAAGGCCCATGGATCCGACGGTCCATTGAAGGCCCATGGGTCCGACGGCCCATTGAAGGCACATGGGTCCGACGGTCGATTGAAGGCCCATGGATCTGACAGACCGTACATGACCCATGGATCGTATGGCCCGTGAAGGGCCATGGTCGGGCGAGTTGGCCCCCGTTTGAACGATATAGCATATTGAAAGAATTATCCTACTCAATACTATCACCTCTAAAAAGCATACACTATACAACAAAGAGATCAAGGCATAGAAAGGTAGAATAATCCTACACTATACAATAAAGAAATTACAGCCGATTATACCCACTCGGCATTATGGTTCGGCACAGGTGTTAATAAAGCATACACAAACAGCAAATTACACACACTGGGCAAATACAGCTCATACATCATGGACGCGCATCAACTTAACTCCATTTGAACTATAATCGATTGGCCGGATTCAGGTAGCACAAATTTCAGTCTACAAAATCTCCAATTCCTTCATGGTTACCTCCGTGTCTTGTTTCATTTTTTTGACTCATGCATCTAATACTTGCCTGTCCAATCTCAACTTGTTGATCAAATATTGACAATCATGTACACGTTGTCTTGCCACCTCTAGTTGATGCTCAAGAACATCAGCACATTACAATTCCAATCCATAATCATTCGGTAACGGCCATGCCGCACTGCTCGCAGATCTTTGTGTTGATGTCACTTCATCCTGAAATGTTTCTGTAAGTACACATGACTAGGACAAAAATATAGTTACAACGGTGAAGCGAGCAAGACACTATTTTGTACTACATGGCAAAACAGGACTAACAATAATGTTACACGTCATGAAGCATAAGCAGGTGATATTTTAAAAATTATAAGAAAGATAGTCTATGCAGCCTGCATACATAAATCCCTCTTAGTTCACCAGAGGAGCATGGTGTTGGGGCCCAATCGAAAACACAGACAAGTTACAAATTTAGACAGCACGTTGCGTATAAGAAAGCAGTTGGCCATTATGTATCTCAATTAAAGTCTTAGGCAGGATAATGAACAACAGAGGGTTTCATACAAACATACTACAGCAGGCAAAACTATGCAATCATTAGCGTAGTATAAACTAGATTGTGAGCCTCATGCAATAATAGTTGGTTAATAGACTTCAAAGCTTCAGGCACACTTCGGCAGAGTAATTAAATGGTAATGCCTTTAATTATGTCAACTAAAAGTTATACAAGTACCGAACATTAGGCATGATTACACTAGTAGAAAAACACCTAATAGTCTCGGTTCGTAAGGGCCTTTAGTCCCGGTTCATGAACCGGGACTAATGGGTCGTTACTAATACCTCCACCCATTAGTCCCGGTTCAAACACGAACCGGGACCAATGTGCCTCCACGTGGCCCTGTGCGCCGAGCCCAGTCAGGGGGCCTTTTGAAGGAAATATGCCCTAGAGGCAATAATAAAGTTATTATTTATTTCCTTATAATCATGATAAATGTTTATTATTCATGCTAGAATTGTATTTTCCGGAAACATAATACATGTGTGAATACATAGACAAACAGAGTGTCACTAGTATGCCTCTACTTGACTAGCTCGTTAATCAAAGATGGTTATGTTTCCTAACCATGAACAATGAGTTGTTATTTGATTAACGAGGTCACATCATTAGTAGAATGATCTGATTGACATGACCCATTCCATTAGCTTAGCACCTGATCGTTTAGTATGTTGCTATTGCTTTCTTCATGACTTATACATGTTCCTACGACTATGAGATTATGCAACTCCCGTTTACCGGAGGAACACTTTGGGTACTACCAAACGTCACAACGTAAATGGGTGATTATAAAGGAGTACTACAGGTGTCTCCAATGGTCGATGTTGGGTTGGCGTATTTCGAGATTAGGATTTGTCACTCCGATTGTCGGAGAGGTATCTCTGAGCCCTCTCGGTAATACACATCACATAAGCCTTGCAAGCATTACAACTAATATGTTAGTTGTGAGATGATGTATTACGGAACGAGTAAAGAGACTTGCCGTTAACGAGATTGAACTAGGTATTGGATACCGACGATCGAATCTCGGGCAAGTAACATACCGATGACAAAGGGAACAACGTATGTTGTTATGCGGTCTGACCGATAAAGATATTCGTAGAATATGTAGGAGCCAATATGGGCATCCAGGTCCCGCTATTGGTTATTGACCAGAGACATGTCTCGGTCATGTCTACATTGTTCTCGAACCCGTAGGGTCCGCACGCTTAAGGTTACGATGACAGTTATATTATGAGTTTATGCATTTTGATGTACCGAAGGTTGTTCGGAGTCCCGGATGTGATCATGGACATGACGAGGAGTCTCGAAATGGTCGAGACGTAAAGATTGATATATTGGAAGCCTATGTTTGGACATCGGAAGTGTTCCGGGTGAAATCGGGATTTTACCGGGTTACCGGGAGGTTACCGGAACCCCCCGGGAGCCATATGGGCCATCATGGGCCTTAGTGGAAAGGAGAAAGGGGCAGCCCAAGGTGGCTGCGCCTCTTTCCCCTCCCCTAGTCCTATTAGGACTAGGAGAAGGTGGCCGGCCCCCCTCTCTCCCTTCCCCTCCGAGGAATCCTAGTTGGACTAGGATTGGGGGGAGGAATCCTACTCCCAGAGGGAGTAGGACTCTCCTGCGCCTCCCTCTTTGGCCGGCCAGCCTCCCCTCCTCTCCTCCTTTATATACGGAGGCAGGGGCACCTCTAAACACACAAGTTGACACAAGTTGATCCACGTGATCGATTCCTTAGCCGTGTGCGGTGCCCCCTGCCACCATATTCCTCGATAATCCTGTAGCGGAGTTTAGGCGAAGCCCTGCTGCTGTAGTTCATCAAGATCGTCACCACGCCGTCGTGCTGACGAAACTCTTCCCCGACACTTTGCTGGATCGGAGTCCGGGGATCGTCATCGAGCTGAACGTGTGCTCGAACTCGGAGGTGCCGTAGTTTCGGTGCTTGATCGGTTGGATCGTGAAGACGTACGACTACTTCCTCTACGTCGTGTCATTGCTTCCGCAGTCGGTCTGCGTTGGGTACGTAGACAACACTCTCCTCTCGTTGCTATGCATCACATGATCCTGTGTGCGCGTAGAAATTTTTTTGAAATTACTACGAAACCCAACAGTGGCATCCGAGCCTAGGTTAATGATGTTGATGTTATATGCACGAGTAGAACACAAGTGAGTTGTGGACGATACAAGTCATACTGCCTACCAGCATGTCATATTTTGGTTCAGCGGTATTGTTGGACGAGACGACCCGGACCAACCTTACGCGTACGCTTACGCGAGACCGGTTCCCTCGACGTGCTTTGCACAGAGATGGCTTGCGGGCGACTGCCTCTCCAACTTTAGTTGAACCAAGTATGGCTACGCCCGGTCCTTGCGAAGGTTAAAACGGAGTCTATTTGACAAACTATCGTTGTGGTTTTGATGCGTAGGTGAGATTGGTTCTTACTTAAGCCCGTAGCAGCCACGTAAAACATGCAACAACAAAGTAGAGGACGTCTAACTTGTTTATGCAGGGCATGTTGTGATGTGATATGGTCAAGGCATGATGCTGAATTTTATTGTATGAGATGATCATGTTTTGTAACCAAGTTATCGGCAACTGGCAGGAGCCATATGGTTGTCGCTTTATTGTATGCAATGCAATCGCGATGTAATGCTTTACTTTATTACTAAACGGTAGTGATAGTCGTGGAAGCATAAGATTGGCGAGACGACAACGATGCTACGATGGAGATCAAGGTGTCGCGCCGGTGACGATGGTGATCATGACGGTGCTTCGGAGATGGAGATCACAAGCACAAGATAATGATGGCCATATCATATCACTTATATTGATTGCATGTGATGTTTATCTTTTTATGCATCTTATCTTGCTTTGATTGACGGTAGCATTATAAGATGATCTCTCACTAAATTATCAAGAAGTGTTCTCCCTGAGTATGCACCGTTGCAAAAGTTCTTCGTGCTGAGACACCACGTGATGATCGGGTGTGATAGGCTCTGTTGGGTTTCGTAGTAATTTCAAAAATTTTCCTACGCGCACACAGGATCATGTGATGCATAGCAACGAGAAGAGAGTGTTGTCTACGTACCCAACGCAGACCGACTGCGGAAGCAATGACACGACGTAGAGGAAGTAGTCGTACGTCTTCACGATCCAACCGATCAAGCACCGAAACTACGGCACCTCCGAGTTCGAGCACACGTTCAGCCCGATGACGATCCCCGGACTCCGATCCAGCAAAGTATCGGGGAAGAGTTTCGTCAGCACGACGGCGTGGTGACGATCTTGATGAACTACAGCAGCAGGGCTTCGCCTAAAACTCCGCTACAGTATTATCGAGGTATATGGTGGCAGGGGGCACCGCACACGGCTAAGGAATAGATCACGTGGATCAACTTGTGTCAACTTGTGTGTCTATGGGGTGCCCCTGCCCCTGTATATAAAGGATGGAGGAGGAGGAGGCCGGCCAAGGCAAAGGTGCGGCCAGGATAGGGAGTCCTACTAGGACTCCAAGTCCTAGTAGGAGTCCACCAAGAGGGGAGGAAGGGAGAAGGAATAGGAGGAGAAGGAGAGGTGGCCGGCCCCCTTTTCCCTAGTCCAATTCGGACTAGAGGGGAGGGGGGGCGAAGCCTTTTTCTCCTCTTCCCACTAAAGCCCATCAAGGCCCAATACTCTTCCCCGTATTCCCGTAACCCCCCGGTACTCCGGAAAATACCCGAATCACTCGGAACCTTTCCGAACTCCGAATATAGTCGTCCAATATATCGATCTTTACGTCTCGACCATTTCGAGACTCCTCGTCATGTCCCCGATCTCATCCGGGACTCCGAACTCCTTCGGTACATCAAAACTCATAAACTCATAATATAACTGTCATCGAAACCTTAAGCGTGCGGACCCTACGGGTTCGAGAACAATGTAGACATGACCAAGACACGTTTCCGGTCAATAACCAATAGCGGGACCTGGATGCCCATATTGGCTCCTACATATTCTACGAAGATCTTTATCGGTCAGACCGCATAACGACATACGTTGTTCCCTTTGTCATCGGTATGTTACTTGCCCGAGATTTGATCGTCGGTATCCAATACCTAGTTCAATCTCGTTACCGGCAAGTCTCTTTACTCGTTCCGTAATACATCATCTCACAACTAACATATTAGTTGCAGTGCTTGCAAGGCTTATGTGATGTGCATTACCGAGAGGGCCCAAAGATACCTCTCCGACAATCGGAGTGACAAATCCTAATCTCGAAATACGCCAACCCAACATCGACCATTGGAGACACCTGTAGTACTCCTTTATAATCACCCATTTACGTTGTGACGTTTGGTAGTACCCAAAGTGTTCCTCCGGTAAACGGGAGTTGCATAATCTCATAGTCGTAGGAACATGTATAAGTCATGAAGAAAGCAATAGCAACATACTAAACGATCAGGTGCTAAGCTAATGGAATGGGTCATGTCAATCAGATCATTCTACTAATGATGTGACCTCATTAATCAAATAACAACTCATTGTTCATGGTTAGGAAACATAACCATCTTTGATTAACGAGCTAGTCAAGTAGAGGCATACTAGTGACACTCTGTTTGTCTATGTATTCACACATGTATTATGTTTCCGGAAAATACAATTCTAGCATGAATAATAAACATTTATCATGATTATAAGGAAATAAATAATAACTTTATTATTGCCTCTAGGGCATATTTCCTTCAGTCTCCCACTTGCACTAGAGTCAATAATCTAGATTACACTGTAATGAATCTAACACCCATGGAGCTTTGGTGCTGATCATGTTTTGCTCGTGGAAGAGTCTTAGTCAACGGGTCTGCAATATTCAGATCCATATGTATCTTGCAAATCTCTATGTCTCCCACCTAGACTAGATCCCGGATGGAGTAGAAGCGTCTCTTGATGTGTTTGGTCCTTTTGTGAAATTTGGATTCCTTTGCCAAGGCAATTGCACCAGTATTGTCACAAAAGATTTTCATTGGACCCGATGCACTAGGTATGACACCTAGATCGGATATGAACTCCTTCATCCAGACTCCTTCATTTGCTGCTTCCGAAGCAGCTATGTATTCCGCTTCACATGTAGATCCCGCTACGACGCTTTGTTTAGAACTGCACCAACTGACAGCTCCACCGTTTAATGTAAACACGTATCCGGTTTGCGATTTAGAATCGTCCGGATCAGTGTCAAAGCTTGCATCAACGTAACCTTTTACGATGAGCTCTTTGTCACTTCCATATACGAGAAACATATCCTTAGTCCTTTTCAGGTATTTCAGGATGTTCTTGACCGCTGTCCAGTGATCCATTCCTGGATTACTTTGGTACCTCCCTGCTAAACTTATAGCAAGGCACACATCAGGTCTGGTACACAGCATTGCATACATGATAGAGCCTATGGCTGATGCATAGGGAACATCTTTCATATTCTCTCTATCTTCTGCAGTGGTCGGGCATTGAGTCTTACTCAATTTCACACCTTGTAACACAGGCAAGAACAATTTCTTTGCTTGATCCATTTTGAATTTCTTCAAAATTTTGTCAAGGTATGTGCTTTGTGAAAGTCCAATTAAGCGTCTTGATCTGTCTCTATAGATCTTAATGCCTAATATGTAAGCAGCTTCACCGAGGTCTTTCATTGAAAAACTTTTATTCAAGTATCCCTTTATGCTATCCAGAAATTCTATATCATTTCCAATCAGTAATATGTCATCCACATATAATATCAGAAATGCTACAGAGCTCCCACTCACTTTCTTGTAAATACAGGCTTCTCCAAAAGTCTGTATAAAACCAAATGCTTTGATCACACTATCAAAACGTTTATTCCAACTCCGAGAGGCTTGCACCAGTCCATAAATGGATCGCTGGAGCTTGCACACTTTGTTAGCTCCCTTTGGATCGACAAAACCTTCTGGTTGCATCATATACAACTCTTCTTCCAGGAATCCATTCAGGAATGCAGTTTTGACATCCATTTGCCAAATTTCATAATCATAAAATGCGGCAATTGCTAACATGATTCGGACGGACTTAAGCATCGCTACGGGTGAGAAGGTCTCATCGTAGTCAATTCCTTGAACTTGCCGAAAACCTTTTGCGACAAGTCGAGCTTTGTAGACAGTAACATTACCATCAGCGTCAGTCTTAAAGATCCATTTATTCTCAATCGCTTGCCGATCATCGGGCAAGTCAACCAAAGTCCATACTTTGTTCTCATACATGGATCCCATCTCAGATTTCATGGCTTCTAGCCACTTTGCGGAATCTGGGCTCACCATCGCTTCTTCATAGTTCGTAGGTTCATCATGATCTAGTAGCATGACCTCCAGAACAGGATTACCGTACCACTCTGGTGCGGATCTTACTCTGGTTGATCTACGAAGTTCAGTAGTATCTTGATCTGAAGTTTCATGATCATTATCATTGGCTTCCTCACTAACTGGTGTAGGTGTCACTGAAACAGTTTTCTGTGATGAACTACTTTCCAGTAAGGGAGCAGGTACAGTTACCTCGTCAAGTTCTACTTTCCTCCCACTCACTTCTTTCGAGAGAAACTCCTTCTCTAGAAATGATCCATTCTTAGCAACAAATGTTTTGCCTTCGGATCTGTGATAGAAGGTGTACCCAACAGTTTTCTTTGGGTATCCTATGAATACACATTTCTCCGATTTGGGTTCGAGCTTATCAGGTTGAAGCTTTTTCACATAAGCATCGCAGCCCCAAACTTTAAGAAACGACAACTTTGGTTTCTTGCCAAACCATAGTTCATAAGGCGTCGTCTCAACGGATTTTGATGGTGCCCTATTTAACGTGAATGCGGCCGTCTCTAAAGCATATCCCCAAAATGATAGCGGTAAATCTGTAAGAGACATCATAGATCGCACCATATCTAGTAAAGTACGATTACGACGTTCGGACACACCATTACGCTGTGGTGTTCCGGGTGGCGTGAGTTGCGAAACTATTCCACAATTTTTCAAATGTACACCAAACTCGTAACTCAAATATTCTCCTCCACGATCAGATCGTAGAAACTTTATTTTCTTGTTACGATGATTTTCAACTTCACTCTGAAATTCTTTGTGAAGGAAATATGCCCTAGAGGCAATAATAAAGTTATTATTTATTTCCTTATAATCATGATAAATGTTTATTATTCATGCTAGAATTGTATTTTCCGGAAACATAATACATGTGTGAATACATAGACAAACAGAGTGTCACTAGTATGCCTCTACTTGACTAGCTCGTTAATCAAAGATGGTTATGTTTCCTAACCATGAACAATGAGTTGTTATTTGATTAACGAGGTCACATCATTAGTAGAATGATCTGATTGACATGACCCATTCCATTAGCTTAGCACCTGATCGTTTAGTATGTTGCTATTGCTTTCTTCATGACTTATACATGTTCCTACGACTATGAGATTATGCAACTCCCGTTTACCGGAGGAACACTTTGGGTACTACCAAACGTCACAACGTAAATGGGTGATTATAAAGGAGTACTACAGGTGTCTCCAATGGTCGATGTTGGGTTGGCGTATTTCGAGATTAGGATTTGTCACTCCGATTGTCGGAGAGGTATCTCTGGGCCCTCTCGGTAATACACATCACATAAGCCTTGCAAGCATTACAACTAATATGTTAGTTGTGAGATGATGTATTACGGAACGAGTAAAGAGACTTGCCGTTAACGAGATTGAACTAGGTATTGGATACGGACGATCGAATCTCGGGCAAGTAACATACCGATGACAAAGGGAACAACGTATGTTGTTATGCGGTCTGACCGATAAAGATCTTCGTAAAATATGTAGGAGCCAATATGGGCATCCAGGTCCCGCTATTGGTTATTGACCAGAGACATGTCTCGGTCATGTCTACATTGTTCTCGAACCCGTAGGGTCCGCACGCTTAAGGTTACGATGACAGTTATATTATGAGTTTATGCATTTTGATGTACCGAAGGTTGTTCGGAGTCCCGGATGTGATCACGGACATGACGAGGAGTCTCGAAATGGTCGAGACGTAAAGATTGATATATTGGAAGCCTATGTTTGGACATCGGAAGTGTTCCGGGTGAAATCGGGATTTTACCGGGTTACCGGGAGGTTACCGGAACCCCCCGGGAGCCATATGGGCCATCATGGGCCTTAGTGGAAAGGAGAAAGGGGCAGCCCAAGGTGGCTGCGCCTCTTTTCCCTCCCCTAGTCCTATTAGGACTAGGAGAAGGTGGCCGGCCCCCCTCTCTCCCTTCCCCTCCGAGGAATCCTAGTTGGACTAGGATTGGGGGGAGGAATCCTACTCCCAGAGGGAGTAGGACTCTCCTGCGCCTCCCTCTTTGGCCGGCCAGCCTCCCCTCCTCTCCTCCTTTATATACGGAGGCAGGGGCACCTCTAAACACACAAGTTGACACAAGTTGATCCACGTGATCGATTCCTTAGCCGTGTGCGGTGCCCCCTGCCACCATATTCCTCGATAATACTGTAGCGGAGTTTAGGCGAAGCCCTGCTGCTGTAGTTCATCAAGATCGTCACCATGCCGTCGTGCTGACGAAACTCTTCCCCGACACTTTGCTGGATCGGAGTCCGGGGATCGTCATCGAGCTGAACGTGTGCTCGAACTCGGAGGTGCCGTAGTTTCGGTGCTTGATCGGTTGGATCGTGAAGACGTACGACTACTTCCTCTACGTCGTGTCATTGCTTCCGCAGTCGGTCTGCGTTGGGTACGTAGACAACACTCTCCTCTCGTTGCTATGCATCACATGATCCTGTGTGCGCGTAGGAAAATTTTTGAAATTACTACGAAACCCAACACCTTTGGTCCCGGTTGGTGGTACCAACCGGGACCAAAAGGCATCCACGCGTCAGCCTTCCAGTGGCTGGGGTTTTTATTTTTTTAAAGGAGGGGGGGTTAATTTAGGTGTTTCATATATTGTGTTAGCTAGCTAATTAATAGAGAGAAGTGTCCTCTCTTATGTCCGTGCTTGGTCGACGCTACGTACTATATATACCTAAGTGATCGAGAGAACCATTGAGTACAGAAGTTCGTCATGCATACCGAGAGAAGTGATCGATCGACCTCTCCTTCTCCGAGAGATTGGTCGAACAACAAGTTTTCGTATATCATGTATCCGACGCTACTGGCTACATACATGTACAATATGTATAAGATCTCTTAATTACAATCCCCTAGCAATTGAAATCAATTTCCACATGGTATTCTCCGGCTTTATTGATGACGTGGTCAAGAAAGAATCCCGTCAATTCCTCTTGAATTGCTTTCATGCGATCTGGTTCTAGGAGTTCATTCCGCATCTGCCACGTCTAATTTGAAGAAGGGGGTTAATTAATACATATATATGAATGAAACTCAATAGAAATGATGGTGTAAGAAAATGAAATTGTGAATATTATTGCTTACGCACTTCATATTGTCTTTGAGAGTAGCCCCGCTTGTTTTTCAAAGTCGCGTTGTGGATGAACTCGCACACATAGTATCCACAGAAATCATTCCCTTCTTCCTACCACAAGCACTTTACGAGAAATAGAGGTCAATCAAACTGATAATGAAGCATTATAAATGGCATTGGTGAAAGTATAGCTATAGAATCAACGGGAGATGCGTGCAACTAACTAACCAGTAGTACTTACTTTCGGGTATGTATATCGCAGCTCCTTCGGCAGTCCCGGAGCTTCTGCGGTGAACTGTTTCCAAACCTTGCAAGACAAAGAAAATAATTATTATTACTTGAGATATCAGGAAATGAATAAAAAGTTGCCGATATGGTGCGATAATGATCGATTGAACTTACTTGTTGAGCAATTCAGTCATGTCCGCATAGGTTTTGGGATCTTTCCATCTCGAGTCTAAGACGGTTACTAGTCCCCGTTCAAGCTTAATCTCCAGAAGAACATAGTGGTACCTGTGCACGCATGCATAACTCATAAATTATATTACTATAACCTCGCTCGAGTAATAAGGGAAACCGAATATGCACACGACAGTAACACTCACTTGCCGTTGTAAGGAAAGAGTATGGTATCTTTGTTTTGATTTTTGATCAACGATCGTAGCAAGTTGTCCTCGGCCTCTTTGACGTCCTTTTTAACCAGAAATTCATCTATGACAGTTCTGTTAATGAACCCAATATCATAAATTTCTTGTTTTTTGCACTCGACGATCTTCAATCTACATAATATATTGAGGATAATTAATTATAAATACATGAAATGAAAGAGCCGAGCTATATATAGAGACTTAATGACAGAAATAGTACTTACAGACAGTAGCAAAAGACCATTAGTTTATCGAGGGCCTTTTGATTGAAGAACGCGAAGAACTCATCAAATGGAACAGTCAACAGATCATTTGCAACGAGGTCGTGCTCCTCTTTAATATTCAGATACAAAGCATTCGTACCCCCAGACTCTCTGCAGGTTTCCATGTACCAATTATGGAATCTTCGCATCATTGTTGTCAGAGATTTTTCATCTTTGACGAGAGGCTTCCCGTACTCGTATCTGTGTTCGTCCACCTCCAAGAAATCAGGAAGTTGATCGTCAGGCAGGTAATCTGCAAGATTGCCATAACCGGCCACCGTCCCCGGAGCATTAGACACATTGAGCGGGGGGCACGATTGCTGTGCTTGTTCGCCGAGCTGGGCAATTTTTTCCCCTTTGCTCGTTCTTTTAACCTTTTAGCACTGACAGTAGTTCCCGACCGTTGGGCTTGGAGATATGTCTGTTCAGTAATGCGCTCATAGTTGGTTCTCGGCGGAGACTTTGGTGGTTTCCTTAGGGCATCGATAGTGCGCTTTGCTTTCACCGGATCTACCTTCTCCTCCGGAGGTGGATGTCTCTTTGCTTTCACCCCTTCAAAGAACTCCTTCATGTGGGTCCGCACAATCGTATCGTTTTCCTCCTCGGTCATCTCATACGGTAACTTCTCTAGAGGCTTGAGAGGTGGACCGTATCTGTATTGCCTCCCGCCTCTGGTTGTGCTGCTAGACGCCGGAGCAAACGGAGCGGCTGCGGCGTCTGTCTTCTTTTGTGCTTGCTTACGAGGCGGAGGAGAAGGAGTACGACATGCCGGAGCAGCCGGGGCAGCGGCAGGACTCTTCCGCCCTTGCTGGCGAGGCGGAGAAGGAGGAGGCTGCTGGCTGCTCGGGAGCACCGGCGCAGGCGGAGAAGGAGGCGGAGTGCCGCCACGCGCCGGAGAAGGAGGCGGAGTGCCGCCACGCGTGCCCTGATCTTCACTCATCGGAGGAGGAGGCGGTGGAGGAGGCGGAGTGCCCTGACTCGCCGGAGGAGGAGGTGGAGGCGTCCAGTTCGGAAGGTTGATGAGCTCCTTCCGCCATAGGCATGGAGTCTTCAGAGCAGAACCCAGCCTAGTCTCCCCTTCACCGGTACGGTGGTCAAGCACGAGGTCCTCAAATCCCTCCGTTATTTCATCCACCATCACCTTAGCTTATCCTTCTGGAATCGGCCGGCAGTGATAAGTTGCTCCGGATCCAGTAGGATAAACAGAGCCAACAGCCGCCTTGACCTCCAAATTCATCCATCGCGCCATAATGTGGCAATGTTGAGACTCTGTGATAGCATCCACGGGATAGCTGGCAGGAGCCGTCAAGACATGCTCCGGCTGAAGCAGCTCGGTGGAAGCCACACTGCTTCTCCGCTGAGATGGAGGGGTAGCTTCGGGGGAAGCTTCGGTAGGTCGTTTGCTGCGATCTGCTGCTTCTCGTTCCTCTTCTCGTTCCTATTCTCGTTCCTCTAGCCCCATTACCCTTTCGTGCAGCGCCTGCAGTTGGCCCTGCTCCAGTTTCTTCCTTCTCTCGTGGGTTTTGTAACCCCCTGCGTCCGGAAAACCAACCTTCCACGGAATGGAGCCTGGCATGCCTCGTGTCTGTCCAGGGTGCTCAGGATTCCCGAGGGCCATTGTGAGCTCGTCCTTCTCCCTGTCTCGTATGAACATCCCTTTCCGCGCTGCATTGATATAGTGTCGAAGGTTCTTGACTGGTATTTCCAGTTGCTCGTCTATCCAACGGCACATCCTTGATACAGGGTCCAAGGTTCCGCCAGCCCCGAAGAACCAAGTCCGGCAACGGTCTGGCCATCTCATTGTCTCTAGTTCGATCCCTTTTTCAAGCAGATCATTCTCCTCCTTGGACCACTTAGGCCGGGCTTTGAGGTAGCCACCTGACCCCGTGCGATGGTGAAGCTTCTTCTTCGCAGCATTTTGCTTGTTCGTCGCCGACATCTTCTTACTCTTTTCTGATGTCTTGTGGGCCACAAATGCGGGCCAGTGATCTTTGATCTTCTCATATTTGCCGATGAATTCTGGTGTCTTTTTTTGATAAAATGGTTCAACTCTTTCCTCCACCTCCTGAATAGGGTTGCCATCTTCTTAAGAGCACAAGACTTGATTAATTGCTCTTTAACTGGCTTCTCCGGATCCTCCTCCGACGGTAGGGTGAAATTTGCCTTCAGCTAAGTCCAAAGATCTTCTTTCTGCATATCATTGACATAAGACACCTCAGGGTCATCCTTAGGCTTATACCATTGCTGGATGCTGATCGGGATCTTGTCCCTAACAAGAACCCCGCACTGAGCAGAAAATGCGTTCTTTGTCCGGAT
Organism: Triticum dicoccoides; assembly: GCF_002162155.2. NCBI lineage: Eukaryota > Viridiplantae > Streptophyta > Magnoliopsida > Poales > Poaceae > Triticum > Triticum dicoccoides. Next base: position 608,555,264 of record NC_041389.1, read on the forward strand.
GGGTTCAATCGGTTCGCCGTCGGGCACAATTTCTATGATCTCAAACCTTTCATCCGAGCTCAACTTTTTCTTCGGGCCTCGTCTCCTTACCGAAGTTGTGCTCGATCTGAAGGGCTAGAAATTAAAAGGAAGAAAGATGAGAGTAATTAATATGTGTACATATACCAAAACAATGAATGCATCAATTAACTAGTCAGCACGGGCTTAATA
>NC_041389.1:608555947-608557387 GCF_002162155.2 Triticum dicoccoides
AATGTTTCCTACAAGCAGTGGTAGTTACCACCACTTGCGTTTTGTATGTTGTATGTAGTATCTGTCAAAATTGAGAGTATGTACGTGTAGTATGTAGTATATAACAATGATTAGCTAGTATGTATACTAATTTTTAGGTAGTATATATACCTGGCCGGACTCGGTTCGGTCACCGGAGCAGTCAGCACGGTCTCCTTCTTGTACCTCCATTGGGTCATCACCGGCGCCATCATGAACATAGCCCTCTTCTTGTACCGGCATTAATGGGCCGGAGCCATCATAAACATAGCCCTCTTCTTCACCCAGTCCTTCCTGACCAACGACGTCGTTGAAAAATGACGCAATGACATCAGTTCCTTCTGCGATCATCTCCCCCAACATTGCTTCTGTTGCTTCGTCTCGGTAGTGCTCCATAGTTTCTGCAAATATTTACAACATGTCAATTATTATTCAAACATGGTACAGATGGATATATATTAGTGGAAAACGTAGAACTAGCTAGCTAATCACAATAAGGAATCATGTTAGTGGCCTCGACGCTGCTTCTCTAGGGTTTGGGATCGCCACGACACAATGCTTCAAGGGTTTGGGGTGGCCTCGACGACGAAGCTCTTTTAACTTGGTAAATCTGGGTGGCCTCGAGAGTTTTGGTCGAGCGAGAGGGCCGAGGGTGGTGCTGCCGTTGTATAGGTTATCACGATCGAGAGGGGGTATATATATCGATCGCCCCTCATGTTGAAGTTATCTCGAGGGGGCGGCGAGGGCGAAGGCGAGCAGCCTGACGACGACAGACCCGATAAAACATAAGAAAACAAAGAAGAAATAAAAAGAGGAGAAGAAGAAAGGAATAGAGGAGAAGGTCGAAGAAAAAAAGAAGAAAAAAAAGAGGAGAAGAAGAAAGGAATAGAGGAGAAGAAGAACTCTATTCCTTTCTTCTTGTCCTCTTCGTTTTCTTCTTTTTTGTTCTTCTTATTTATTTCTCCTCCATTCCTTTCTTTCTTCTTCTCCTCTTCTTTTTCTTCTTCTCCCTCGAGAAAGGAAAATAATTAAGGAAAAGGAAGAAAAGAGGAAGAAGGAACAAAGGAAGAAGAAAGAAGAATAAGAAAGGAATAGAGGACAAGAAGAAAAAATAGAATTTTTTTCTATTTTTTCTTCTTCTCCTCTATTCCTTTCTTCTTCTCCTCTTCTTTTTCTTCTTTTTTCTTCTTCTTATTTATTTCTCCTCTTCTTTTCCTCTCCTCTTCTTCTCCTTTCTTCTCTTCTTATTTTTCTTTTTCCTCTCATTCTTCTTCTTCTTCTTCTTCCTTCTTTTCTTCCTTTTCCTTATTTTACTTTTTCCTCTACACTAACCTAATTAAAATGCACTAACCTAAAATCGATATCTACTAACAACCTAAATAAAAAATTAATACATATATGAAAAAACATATATAAACAAAA
>NC_041389.1:608557397-608612971 GCF_002162155.2 Triticum dicoccoides
GGCGTGTCGGGGCAGCGCCTGGCGGCGACGGGGCAGGGGCGACGACGGAGGCGCACGGACGGTGTCGGGGCGGCGGGCGGTGTCGGGGCAGCGGACGGCATCGATCTGGGCAGCCTGGCGGCGTCAATGAGCTCGGCGTCGTCGGGCGGGCCGGGGGTAACTGGCGATGTGTTCGTCAAATTTTTCTAAGTGCTGTATATATAGCAAGAGCATTGGTCCGGTTCATGAGTCCAACCGGGACTAATGCCCCCTTTAGTCCCGGTTGGTACCACCAACCGGGACCAAAGACCTCTTTTCAGCAGCCCAAAGGGCGGGAAGCGGCGACCTTTGGTCCCGGTTGGTGGCGCCAACCAGGACTAATGCCCCCCTTTAGTCCCGGTTGGTGCCACCAACCGGGACCAAAGGACCCTGTGCTGCCTGCGTCGGGGCCAAAGTTTAGTCCCACCTCGCTAGTTGAGAGGGGCGCGCAGTGGTTTATAAGCCCCACTGCAGCATCCCTCTCGAACTCCTCTCCACCATAGGCTTGCGGGCCTAATTGCTACTGCTTTGCCTGATGGGCCTTCTAGGCCTACTGCGGGCCTGAATCCTGCCCATGGTAGGGTTTCTAGTCGTATTCAGGCCGTGGGGCCCCAGTAGGAGGCATTTTGTTGTTGTTTTCTTTCTTGCTTTATTTATTTTATTTTGTTTCTACTTACAACAAAATACTAATTGTTGCTATTTTTAATTATTTTCCAGTTTTTTTGTTTTGTTTTCTGCATTATTTATTTTCTTTTGTTTTTTGCTTTATTTTTTAATTCTTTTTGCTTTTAGTTTTAGAAAAATTATAAACTCTCTGTTAGTGCCATTAGTTTTCGAATTTGAAAACACTTTTTTGTTTTTTTGTTTTCTTTCTTGCTTTATTTATTTTATTTTGTTTCTACTTACAACAAAATACTTATTGTTGCTATTTTTAATTGTTTTTTTGTTTTGTTTTCTGCATTATTTATTTTCTTTTGTTTTTTGCTTTATTTTTTAATTCTTTTTGCTTTTAGTTTTAGAAAAATTATAAACTTTCTATTAGTGCCATTAGTTTTCAAATTTGAAAACACTTTTTTTTTTATTTTCTTTCTTGCTTCATTTCAAATGAACTATGAAAAAGTTGAAAGTTGGCATGGTATCATAAATTCACCCACGTATATAGCATGTGCATGTACAAAACGGACAATGGTATCATACTCGTGTGTTACAAAGTTGGCATGGTATCATCATAATAGTTGTGGGAGAAAGTCTTCACTTTTTCTTTGCTTGTGTCATTTGCTTATTGCACCATAACCATGGATAATCTTCATCGCTTATCAGGATGCTGGGGTCAGCCTTGACTTTGAAGGGAGGAATTTCATGGAACTTTTCATAATCTTCAGACATGTCTGTCTTGCCCTCCACTCCCACGATGTCCCTTTTTCCTGAAAGAACTATGTGGTGCTTTGGCTCATTGTATGATGTATTCGTTTCCTTATCTTTTCCTTTTCTCGGTCTGGTAGACATGTCCTTCACATAGATAACCTGTGCCACATCATTGGCTAGGATGAACGGTTCGTCAGTGTACCCAAGATTTTTCAGATCCACTGTTGTCATTCTATACTATGGGTCTACCTGTACCACGCCTCCTGACAGATTGACCCATTTGCACTTAAACAAAGGGACCTTAAAATCATGTCCGTAGTCAAGTTCCCATATGTCCACAATGTAACCATAATATGTGTCCTTTCCCCTCTCGGTTGTTGCATCAAAGCGAACACCGCTGTTTTGGTTGGTGCTCTTTTGATCTTGGTCAATCGTGTAAAATGTATTCCCATTTATCTCGTATCCTTTCCAAATCGTAACAGTCGAAGATGGTCCCCTGGACAACAAGTACAACTCATCACAAACAGTGTTGTCACCTCTGAGACGTGCTTCCAACCAACTGCTGAAAGTCCTGGCGTGTTCACATGTAATCCAATCGTCGCACTGCTCCGGGTGTTTGGAGCGCAGACTATTCTTGTGTTCATCGACATACGGGGTCACCAAGGTAGAGTTCTTTAGAACTGTGTAGCATGCTTGAGACCAAGAATACCCGTCCCAGCATATTATTGAGTCCCTTCCAAGCGTGCCTTTTCCAGTCAGTCTCCCCACATACCGCGATTGAGGGAGACCTATCTTCTTAAGGCCAGGAATGAAGTCAACACAAAACCCGATGACATCGTCTATTTGATGGCCCATGGAGATGCTTCCTTCTGGCCTAGCGCGGTTACGGACATATTTCTTTAGGACTCCCGTGAACCTCTCAAAGGGGTACATATTGTGTAGAAATACGGGGCCCAGAATGACAATCTCGTCAACCAGATGAACTAAGACGTGTGTCATGATATTGAAGAAGGATGGTGGGAACACCAGCTCGAAACTGACAAGACATTGCACCACATCACTCCTTAGCCTTGGTATGATTTCTGGATCGATCAGCTTCTGAGAGATTGCATTGAGGAATGCACATAGCTTCACAATGGCTAATCGGACGTTTTCCGGTAGAAGCCCCCTCAATGCAACCGGAAGCAGTTGCGTCATAATCATGTCGCAGTCATGAGACTTTAGGTTCTGAAACTTTTTCTCTGACATATTTATTATTCCTTTTATATTCGACGAGAAGCCAGTCGGGACCTTCATACTAAGCAGGCATTCAACGAAGATTTCCTTCTCTTCTTTGGTAAGAGCATAGCTGGCAGGACCTTCATACTGCTTTGGAGGCATGCCGTCTTTTTCGTGCAAACGTTGCAGGTCCTCCCGTGCCTCAGCTGTATATTTTGTCTTCCCATACACGCCCAAGAAGCCTAGCAGGTTCACGCAAAGGTTCTTCGTCACGTGCATCACGTTTATCGAAGAGCGGACCTCTAGGTCTTTCCAGTAGGGTAGGTCCCAAAATATAGATTTCTTCTTCCACATGGGTGTGTGTCCCCCAGCGTCACTCGGAACAGCTAGTCCGCTGGGACCCTTTCCAAAGATTACGTGTAAATCATTGACCATAGCAACTACGTGATCACCGCTACGCATGGCGGGCTTCCTCCGGTGATCTGTGTCGCCTTTGAAATGCTTGCCTTTCTTTCGACTTTGATGGTTGGTCGGAAGAAATCGACGATGGCCCAGGTACACATTCTTCCTGCAGCTTCCCAGGTATATACTATCGGTGTCAAGTAAACAGTGCGTGCATGCATGGTATCCCTTGTTTGTCTGTCCTGAAAGGTTACTGAGAGCGGGCCAATCGTTGATGGTCACGAACAGCAACGCCTTTAGGTGAAATTCCTCCTGTTTGTGCTCATCCCACGTACGTACACCGTTTCCATTCCACAGCTGTAAAAGTTCTTCAACTAATGGCCTTAGGTACACATCAATGTCGTTGCCGGGTTGCTTAGGGCCTTGGATGAGAACTGACATCATAATGAACTTCCGCTTCATGCACATCCAAGGAGGAAGGTTATATATACATAGAGTCACGGGCCAGGTGCTGTGATTGCTGCTCTGCTCCCTAAAAGGATTAATGCCATCCGCACTTAAAGCAAACCATACGTTCCTTGGTCACTTGCAAACTCATCCCAGTACTTTCTCTCGATTTTTCTCCACTGCGACCCATCAGCGGGTGCTCTCAACTTCCCGTCTTTCTTACGGTCCTCACTGTGCCATCACATCAACTTGGCATGCTCTCCGTTTCTGAACAGATGTTTCAACCGTGGTATTATAGGAGCATACCACATCACCTTCGCAGGAACCCTCTTCCTGGGGGGCTCGCCGTCAACATCACCAGGGTCATCTCGTCTGATCTTATACCGTAATGCACTGCATACCGGGCATGCGTTCAGATCCTTGTACGCACCGCGGTAGAGGATGCAGTCATTAGGGCATGCATGTATCTTCTGCACCTCCAATCCTAGAGGGCATACGACCTTCTTTGTTGCGTATGTACTATCGGGCAATTCGTTATCCTTTGGAAGCTTCTTCTTCAATATTTTTAGTAGCTTCTCAAATCCTTTGTCAGGCACAGCATTCTCTGCCTTCCACTGCAGCAATTCCAGTATGGTACCGAGCTTTGTGTTGCCATCTTCGCAATTGGGGTACAACCCTTTTTTGTGGTCCTCTAACATGCGATCGAACTTCAGCTTCTCCTTTTGACTTTCGCATTGCGTCCTTGCATCTACAATGACCCGGCGGAGATCATCATCATCAGGCACATCGTCTGGTTCCTCTTGATCTTTAGCAGCTTCGCCTGTTGCAGCATCATCGTGCACATTGTCTGGTTCCTCTTGATCTTCAGTAGCATCACCGTATTCAGGGGGCACATAGTTGTCATCGTACTTTTCTTCTTCGTCGTCTTCCATCATAACCCCTATTTCTCCGTGCCTCGTCCAAACATTATAGTGTGGCATGAAACCCTTGTAAAGCAGGTGGGTGTGAAGGATTTTCCGGTCAGAGTAAGACTTCGTATTCCCACATACAGGGCATGGACAACACATAAAACCATTCTGCTTGTTTGCCTCAGCCACTTCGAGAAATTCATGCACGCCCTTAATGTACTCGGAGGTGTGTCTTGAACCGTACATCCATTGCCCGTTCATCTGCGTGCATTATATATAATTAAGTGTGTTAAAAGTCATTACAGAACATCATGAATAGATAATTAAGTGACCAAATTAATAGAAGTTCATCATCACATTAAAACCAAACTACATACATAGTTCTCATCTAACAACATAAAGCTCTGTAGAGCATCTAAATTAATTAAACCATACATTGAAACTATGTAAAACATTTCAATGCGAAAACAAATGCGATCATAATCGCAACCAATGTAACAACTGATCCAACGGCATAATGATACCAAGCCTCAGTATGAATGGCATATTTTCTAATCTTTCTAATCTTCAAGCGCATTGCATCCATCTTGATCTTGTGATCATCCACGACATCCGCAACATGCAACTCCAATATCATCTTCTCCTCCTCAATTTTTCTAATTTTTCCTTCAAGAAATTGTTTTCTTCTTCAACTAAATTTAACCTCTCGACAATAGGGTCGGTTGGAATTTCCGGTTCAACAACCTCCTAGATAAATAAAATCGATGTCACGTTGGTCGGCATAATTGTCATAAACAATAGATGAACCAATAGTTATGAAAAGATAATATATACCACATCCGAATCAAAGACAGGACGAGGACCGACGTGGGCGGATACCAAAACCATCGCACTATATAAGATGCAATAATAAAAGTAAGAAAATTATACAAGTATCTATATAAACATACAAGTAAGAATTTTTTTTCCTTTCAGAAAGAAGATAAGAACAAGAGGCTCACCACGGTGGTGCCGGCGATGAGATCGGCGCGGGTGATCAACGGCGGTGGAGACAGGGACGGGACGTGACGGACCGCTAAACCTAGACAAATATTGAGGAAAATGGAGCTTGGAGGTCGAGCTTGGAGAGGAGAAAGCTTAAGTAGTGTGGCTCGAGCATTCCATCAAACACCTCGTGTGCATAGGAGGTGAGCTAGAGCACCACAAAGCTCTCTCCTCGCCGGCCACGAAAAATAGAGCAGTGAGAGTGCTCTTCTCGTGGGGTATATATAGGCAATTAATTGGTCCCGGTTCAGGCCACCAACCGGGACCAATGGTGGTGGGCCAGGAGCAAGGCACATTGGTCCCGGTTCGTCCCACCAACCGGGACCAAAAGGTCCAGACGAACCGGGACCAATGGCCCACGTGGCCCGGCCGGCCCCCGGGGCTCACGAACCGGGTCCAATGAACCCCATTGGTCCCGGTTCTAGATTGAACTGGGACTAATGGGCTGACCCGGCCTGGACCATTGCCCCCTTTTCTTCTAGTGTTATTTGGGCATCTCATTAACTAAGGACAAATAAAGAAATTGAAAAGAGAAAATTAACTATGCCTGAAAAAAACAAGGAATTGAACTGTTGAGTTGCATACAGTGACTTACCTTAGCAGGTTGAAGAGGCTCAGCGCAGCTCCTACTTCTCTTGCAAGGCTCCTTCCTAACATCTTGTACTTGGAAATCCTCAATCTTATCTTCATTGCACCCCCTCTGAAAGGTGACACAAACTAGTTACTTGTCTCCTTGGAAGATAAATATGCATACTTTCCAGTCTGTGAACACAAAAGGATGAGATTATAACAAAACAATACCACATAATGAAACATGCCACATCTCTTGCACTTGCACACAATGAAATGAGCATTTACTATGTCTACACTATGTAAAAACTAGGCATACCATCGAACTGGATCTCCAGGTACTCTTGGAGAGCCTACTGTAGTGTACAGCCAAACCTTTATGTCACCTATGAGTTAGACAAGGCCCCACTACAGCAGCCCTTAGTGTTTAAATCGTTGACAAGCTCTGTTAGAGTGTTAGGTCAAGAACATCAAATAATCAAAGAAAACAGTCCTAGTATGGCTGGCTGATGCAAACAAGTAATTGAATAGATGTGTGAGAAAATCTTACATATCAAGAAAAGAAGCAAAGAAGGAGGCTTAAAGACCATCACTTGACTGACCAGATTTAAGGGGAATTTAAACATCATGTGCAACGTATGAACTAACATAAACATTTCATATTCAGATTCTACAATAGAATGCACATGTATTAGGTTATGCCATGTATAATGATGCCTAAATATACAGATAGCAGGCAGGAGTGATTCATCATTGCACGCACAATTGAATTACAGGTTAAAGGCCAGTTCGATTTCTCCTTTTCAGGGCATATTGTCAAAATAAGCCATAAAAGATGTAAAGAAGTCATTTTTGAGTTATGGGCTTGGGCTTAACTAGTTTCATTTTGATGGGGGGTGTTTCGGGTAGAACCTCACTAAAAATTGAAGGGAAGGGGAATAGTGAAATGACTCTGTTGTCTGCCTATATTACACTCAAAATGCAACTGCTGACGCCTGTGTCACACCTGACCCTCAAGTAAAAACAAACACGCAAGCATTCATTGCCTGCCCACTTGCATCTCCTCTCCCCTTTCCCTCTAGCTCGATCCCCTGCCTACAACACTAGGGTTCCTCCAGCGAGCCGTCACCACTGGTCCCATCTGGCCTGGTCCTCGACGATGCTATGTCTAGCTAGGCTACATGGCCGGCGGGTAGGGGCAAATCTCCTTGGCTGCTCCTCCCTCTGGCGCCGCCCCTCATTCTCATGGTCTTCAGCAGCTGCTCGACTGTGGTTCATCCAACGCACTACTCCAGCGGGCGCTGCACAACTACGGCTGATGCCACACTGCGGCAGAAGGCACCTTATTCCCCCTCCCCTCCTCCAAGGCCATGGCATTGAGGTGCTGTTGAAGGATGAGCTCATCCAACAAGGTGAGGATCTCCTCTGATTTTTTGCCAAATTTTCATTCTGATCCACTATACGATGAATTGCTATGAGATGCTTCTGCTGCTGCTATATGATGCATTGCTATGAGCTGCTCCTGCTGCTGCTATATGATGAATTGCTATGAGCTGATGCTGCTGTATGATGAGTTGCTATGAGCTGCTGCTGCTGCTATATGATGAGTTGCTATAAGCTGCTCCTGCTGCTATATGATGAATTGCTATGAGCTGCTCCTGCTACTGCTATATGATGAATTGCTATGAGCTGCTCATGTTGCTGTTATATGATGAATTGCTATGAGCTGGTGCTGGTATATGATGAACTGCAGACTGTTGTTGTTGTATGATGAGTTGCTATGAGTTGCTGCTGCTGCTGCTATATGATGCTTTCAGGTGGTGCTGCTATATGATAATAAACAGCCACTTGGACCATCAAATTTCAATAAATAATTGTTCTTCACTTAAGTTTGGGTCATGCATTCTTTGTTTAAATTAGGCAATGGGATCTCTATGGAAAACATTGACCAAAGAAGATTGTGCAAAGTAGATGGTATCTTTGTATTTGCATTTTGAGCAAATAGTAATGGTCTGTTTTCCCATCATATTAATTACTGCACTGGGTTCAATTTGTGATTTTTGCAAGTCAAATTAATTTCTATATGGGCAGCAAAATGAAAAAAAGTATAATGCAATCTAGACTTTCCACTGATCATACCAAAGATAAGCTGAAAACGCAATGAAAAGAACTGGTTGGCTTATTACATGGAGCTTATATTCACAAGTGCTTATTTTCTTAGGATAACTCGTAATAACTGTCCCTAAGAAACTTGGCTAATATAACTAGCATATAAATAACATGTCACGATGATTGCAATGGAGGAGTGACGTACCATAGCACACAGTATAGGCTCACTGCTGCCTCTCCTTTTTTTTGCGATGTTCCATGAAATTGCCACATACATCTTGTACTTTTTCATTGTGTAACCCTATCTGCAAGTTGACACGGTAATTTCAGACATCTCTACATGATACTACATTGCATATCCCTTGTGCATATTTAAACCACTAATTAATGATTGTGTGCGTACCATAAACTAGCCATGACTCTGTATGCTGGACTAGCAGGCACTCTAAGGGATCCTAATGTTGTGCACTGGATTCTACATGACACCTACGATTTTGTGTAATGTACTGCCCCTGTTCCTAAATATATGTCTTTGTAGAGATTCCAGTATGGACCACATACAGATGTATATAGATGCACTTTCGAGTGTAGATCACTCATTTTGCTCCGTATGTAGCCTATAGTGGAATCTCTAGAAAGACTTATATTTAGGAACGGAGGTACGAGGTAGTATCATGTATGACATCTACATATCTAATTTAGCAGCCAGTAGTAGAAATCATTGTCTGCACAAAGGGATTACTGGTCAAAAATCCTAGCAAAGCACGCTGGCAGGCACAGAACAATACAAGAGAGAGAGAGGAGCTTACAAGATCATAGCAATGCCTCAGTCCAGGATCTTGGTTGGCCAAGTTGTTAGATCCAGAAGAGACATCGTCCTTGTAGTTTTTGCCAGTTGCATAACAGGTAACAGCGACCGGTTAGTATATTTGAAGTACATCGGGCAGGTGATGCTGGACGGGTTTAAAGGTGACAAGTACCTAGGCCGTGGCGGGTGCTTGGCATCTCTCCAGACGGTGGGAATCAGGTTAGAAACATCAAGGGTGATGACGCTGCGCTGGCTGTCGGGGTCCGGTAAGGAGATCTAGAACCGTCGAGTAGGGTGTTTGTGGAGCGGCTCCGGTAGGGTGGACTACGGTGTGGGCGAAGCAGATCTGTGGCCGTGGACGAGGGTGTAGGTGAAGCTGCTCCAATGGTTGGGTTAAGGATGGTGTCGACGACGCGGATCTGCGGCCGTGGACGGGGCGTCATAAGCTGCTCCGGTGGTTGGGTTAAGGATGGTGTCGACGACGCGGATCTGCGGCCGTGGATGGGGCGTCAGAAGCTGCTGCGGTGGTTGGGTTAAGGGTGGTGTCGATGATGCGGATTTGCGGTCGTGGACGTGGCGTCAGAAGATGCTCCGGTAGGTTGGATGAGGGTGCAAGGAAGCGGATCTGAGGCCGTGGACTTGTGAGTTGGCAAAGCGGCCCCAGTAGGGTTGAGAATGGTATAGGCGAAGCTACTCCGGTAGGGTTGACGATGGTGTCGGCGAAGCGGCTCCGGTAGCGTTGAGGAAGGTGTAGGGAAGCGGCTCCGGTAGGGTTGAGGAAGGTGTCGGCGAAGAGGATCAAAGGCCGTCGATGGGGCGTCGGTGGGGCAGCTCCGGGGGGTGTGGACGAAGCATCTCCGGTGGGGAGTACAAATGAGCCGCTGCAGATGCGTGGCGGTGGACGAGAGTACCGGCGAAGCAGATCCGGCGCCGTGGACAAGGCCGGCACTGAATGGGCTGTGGTACAGTGCTGGATGAGCAGTCTACTTGTTTCTAGGGAAGGTGGGAGGGGTAGATGCAGCCGCAGAAGCAGATCTAGCGAGGTGGACGCCGCTGGCAGTGAATGGGCTATGGTACACCGGTGGATGAGCAGTCTAGGGTTTCGAGAGGGGAGGGGAGAAAGGGCGATGAAGTACGGACGACATGATGTAAGATGCTCTGGTGCTGTGGAGTTAGTCGTTTTTGCGGGAGGTTGAGAGGAAATGGGGGTGCCATGTAGTGGGGGAACCGAAAGTTACCAAAGCAGCCCCGACCTATCATGTAGGTGAGGGTGGTATTGTAACTGTTGGTCTCCGTGCACCAAGGACAAAAGGAGGATTTCGCATGCTAAACACTAAGGTGGCGGAAATTTTAGAAGGAGGCGGGAGATTTTTCCGCCCGCGGGATCGTTCGTATCCGGTTTCAACTAATTTTGGGCCGTGCTAGCGGGAAGGTCATGTTATACTGTGTACATGGGGCACGCGTCATCAGTTAATAACTGGTGTGAAGTCCACACCAGAAAAAAAGACAATAACTCGGGATGATGCACCGATAACTTGGATGTTCACACGGGCGCGACCAATCGTACGGGTGTAGTGGCGCGTTCACAAAAAATGGGATCAAACGCTCAGCCTATGTATTTCTCGTGTAAATAGATAATTTAGTGCCATTGGTTATTTACTTTAAACATAATGCATTGACATGTTAGTGTAGAGGCGCACAAAAAGAAATGGATATTGTAGTCAGCTACTTAAAAGTGTTACCTCATATTGTTACATAGCCTCCATTTCATAAATTGCGTACCCGTTGAATTCATATATGAATATTACATAAATTACTTCAAAATAGAAACTTAAATCATCCAAGACTAATGAATTTGAATGCAAGAGTAACAATGGTGCGTGTACATGATAGCTACATTGGTTGTTTAAAGAAACATCACTGTAACTTTGGCATGCACAACTGAAAAGGTTTATTTAAATAGAAAAAAATGTGATATGTGAGTGTCCAATCTTTATAGCGTTGAATCGATATTGTACCTTTGGCCACGATACGAAGTAGATATTGACTTATGTTCAAGCGATGCACGTCCACGATCGCTAGATAGTGATACGTGAATGAATTGTGCAATCTCTCTCACACGCATACATATCTCATTTCCCTGTGGGCATCGGAATCACACACGCGCACTTCATGTATTTCTCTCCCTCCGTCAGGGTTAAATTCGTCTTTCTACCCCGTCCTACAAGTCTCTCACACAGAAACACACACGCTCTCTATGTCTAACACGCCCCCCCTTTAATACCGCCCACCCACAACCACTAATGTCTCAAAGTATAATAATGTCCCTCACACATATGCTATCTACCTATCCCTTAATATAGCTAGATATGTGTCACACAAACTCCTTCTCCCTACTAGCAAGATGCCCATGCGTTGCACGGAACATCAAGATGCATTTGTATGAGAAGTTTATCTTGTGGGACAAAAGGATGAATGACGGAATGCCTTATTTGCAAATGCGGAGAGGGGTGTGGGTATCTTTTTGCAAAATTGCCATAGTTTCCTTCCTATCCATCGGATATAAATCAGATGGCCAATATGCAGGATGGCAGGAACACCATCATCACCAACTCTGTTTTTTTATAAGAGTAGAGATATGTGAGCGTCACTGCCCCCCCCCCCACACACACCCACACACCCACACTTCCCAACACCGAAGGAGTAGGGTGACACCTCAATCTTGATACTAATCTATCGACTGGCGTCTCTCTCAAACATACACACACACACACACTACCCGGCACCGAAGGAGTAGGGTGGCACATCGATCTTGATAATAATCTATCTACTCCTCTTTCAAACACACACATACACTCGCTAGTTGTGCCTCTGTGCCTACCGCGCACAGTCTCGATACGTCTTCCCCCCCCAACAATGACAGCAGAAGGGTGACAAGTCGATCTGATCATAATCTGTCAATTGGTTTCTCTCTCAAACATTGTGTCTCGGTGCCTTGCTCGGTAGCCCCCTCAATATGTAGACTTCTCGCGCGCGCACAGCTGTAGTGACGATGACGCTGAACCCAGTGTGCCTTGTTTTTACCGGCCTCATGTGATAGTTTTCACCCTGTTTTCTGTTAATTAACAAGGAAACCTTTTCTTTGTTACTACTAGTGAATCTGAAATCATTCGGGACAGACATAAAATATATCAGTTCAACCCAATTATCGCAGCAACTATTTTAAAAGAAATTAGCTAGCTGCATGTGCGTTGCACGAAACATCAAGATGCATTTGTATGAGTAGTTTATCTTGTGAGAGAAAAGGCTGAACGAGGAAAGGCCTTATTTGCGAACGTGGAGAGACGTGTGGGTATATTTTTGCAAAATTGCCATAGTTTCTTTCCTATCCATTAGATATAAATCCGACGGCCTATATTGCAGGATGGCACGCACACCATCATCACCAACTCTGTTTTCTACTCCCTCCGTCCGAAATACTTGTCATCAAAATGGATAAAAAAAAGATGTATCTAAAACTAAAATACGTCTAGATACATTTCCTTTTATCCATTTTGATGATAAGTATTTCCGGACGGAGGGAGTATTTGTCTTTTTAGAGATTTCAACAAGTGACTATGACCGGACCTTACCAACATACTCAAAAAACTAGTCCATAATGTTGATGTTACCCTCTTTTCTTGGCGGTGCAGTGCCATCTGGATACCTCATAAATAAATCAAGGACAAATCTGACCCCTTCCTGAAAAGACATATGGAGCAAAATGAGTGAATCTACACTCTAAAATATGTCTACATACACATCCGTATGTGGTAGTCCATTTGAAATCTAAAAAAGATAAATATTTAGGAACTAATGGAGTATATATAAGAGTAGACATGGAGATATATCTCCAGCATGGTCTACAATAAAAATGTGCTGGGCTGGTTAGAGCCGGATGCTCGCAACGCGATGACATGAGTTCGAATTCTGTCTTTTAACTTTAGATTTTTATATTATATATTACTCTACTTATTTAATATATACTTCTTTCGCTACTGTACTAACAGTGGAACCCATAGAGTACTTAGAATACAAGATTAAGTATGGACTTGTTTCTTTTTAACTTTCTGTACGAAGTTGTAGCCACCCTGCAAGTCACGTGTACACTGTACATGCAATTAACTTTTTATAGAGGGACAATCATACAGGCAATTAACTCAAATGGATTGGATGTCACTCTATTATTTCCAGCATAAAGAGCATCTCCAACGGCAGCCGGCAAATTTCCTCCCGCTTCCTTCCGCGGAGGACGACATCAAACGCCAGCGGCATACATTTTTACAACTCTAACCAATCAGATGAAATTCGTGCAAACACGGACTGATTTCATATAAGCATGAAGGATTTCGTATAAAAAGCTGGATCTTCATATAAACATGATGGATTTCATTACGTTTACATGAACTAAGAGGTGCCAATCCGGCCCTCTTGTATAATTAATACTCCCTCCGTCCGGAAATACTTGTCCTAGAAATGGATGTATCTAGACTTATTTTAGTTCTAAATGGCCGCTCGCGGATCCCTTTATCTTCCTCATGTCCATCAGACACTTGCGGGGTCGACGAAGGTCCTCGGAAGAGACGAAGCAGCAAAGAAACCACCTGAATCCGCGATCGTCGCCTTGGCGGTGGCCTTCATGGGTCCCAAGTGGCGGTGGCCTCTCGTGTTCTACTACTCCTCGATGATGGCGGCGGACACGGAGAAGTTGGCCACCGACTCGTCACTCTCCATGCACCCGGCTTCTGTTTCTGCCTGCATGGCGCTGCCGCAGGCACGGGAGGCGCGCTCATAGACACGGGAGGTGCGACCACCGCAGACACTGGTGGCGTGGTATGACGCGGCAGCGACGGCGCCTGTACCGGCATGCTCGCCGTCGTGCCGGCGTGGAGCAACTTGCCACTCCTCATCAAGCTGAACTGGAGCGGTGAGTTGCTGAACTACGCGCCTGCTTGGGGCGGCAACTGGATCCGTCGGGCCAAGCGAGGTTGGTGAAGCACCGAGCAGCCTCGCCCGTATCCGGAGGGCTCGGCGGGCCACCCAGCCGGGTAATATGCCGGATAATAGCTCATCGGGAGCCATCGGAAGAGTGGAGAAAATGGTGAAGGAGGAGATGGGGGAGCGGCGGAGGGGTGCGATTCTTGCCCGTTGTCTGTCTCGTCTCATGTAAATAGAGGGCGGACGGTAGGAGCTTGGCCGGCGTCTGGCCTCGTTTAAACGGAGGAGCTCGGCTGGTGTTGCATTTAATTCCGGCCCGCTCATGAACGGACATGTGGCCGGAGTAGGATTCTTGGTTTGCATGCGGGTTTAACAGAGGAGTTTAATGGAGGCGCCAGGCATGCATCGGGCGGTGCAGTACTATTCGATTTGACAGTAGTAATGAGCCGTCAAATCACAAAGGCCCTCGCCTCTCGTGAAACCGACCGAGCTAGACTGCCCTGCCCTCTAGCCTTTTAAAAAATGTATACTTTTGTACATCAGTAGTATCGATGGATTGCGCCATGGAGCAAAACTTGAAATTAAAAAAAAGGTGGTACATATAGAGAGCGCTCGTCACCAAATTATGCATATAGTACTATTAAAAAGGCTAGTCACAATAATGGTGTCCAGCACAACCCACCCCTCAAATAAAACTAAGCATCCTGGAATTCTTTGACAAAACTAAGCACCCTGAAATTCTTTGACAACTAAATTGCTGGCTATATGATGTTGGCCATATATATTGTACGTATATAATGTGAAGAAACAAGTGGTAGTACTATACCAACTAAAAGATGAAATGTAAGAAATACTAGTATGTATGTACTAAAGAGTTAAAGTAACGAGAAGAAACATAACATAGTTCGGCTGGGGGCTCAGCACAACACACCCCTAAAATTAAATTAAGCACAACTGAAATTAAACTTTGCAACTATTCCGGAGACACTGCATTAGGCTGGCCATAGTGGGGGTAACATAAGTAGTATCATGCACTTGGGACTCACAAACATGCTTATGTGGCAGGCAATTAAAGAAGAGAGAGATGGTTATAGTAACATGTGTAGATACTGTAACATAATAAATGTGATGCTACTATGTGTCATGCATGGCAATAAATGAGACAACCTATGATACTAATATATGATACTATGCACTATAGAGGTAGTGATATAGACTAGTAACATATGCATGTTACTAGTCTAAGTTACTCCCCACTATGACCAACCTTAGAACCACCATGAGCAACGACACTGCCACCTTACTCGGAGTCCTCATCCACGTCCTCGACTTTGTCCTTGTCCCTCTTCCTCTCGGCCGATACTTCTTTGCTTGAACCGCACACTTGGCTCTTGCTCTTCATCCAACCCTTGTAGATATTGAAACAAAGGTAGCCATCCATTGCAGCATAGTGGATGTGGTCTATATCTAGTACATTCCGCTGCCATGCATAACGATGAAACGTGTATGGAGGTTTCTCCAGTTTACCATACGAAGGATGAACCATGGCTCCTGCCAGGGTCAACATTGAAGGTTGACGAGAGGACACCAGCCGATTCTTCTGGAGCTCAAAGGTGTCGCCTACAACGAGGCCTATCTGACCCAGGACTTCTTTGTCGTTACCAAAGTCTACAGTAACGAATTTGACTAGGTTGCTCTCAAGGAAGTCCTTAAAATCTAGGCATTCAACGTCGGCATGGCATATGTGGTAGAACAAGCAAAAGTCATGCACACAAACCTGGATCACGTCGGGCTTCTTCCTCTCTTCGTCCTTTAGATCCTTCTCTCATCCCAGGACTGTGGTGTACTCAACATCTAGCCTAGCGACCCGCTCATCATCTGAGTCTTTGAACATGCATCTGAAGCGAGAAAGGCATTTTTTCACCGTCGCGGAAGAACGGGTGCCGATGACGTCGAACTCATCGCCAGTGATGGTTCTAACCTTGTACTCACCGTCGATCATGGAGATTTGGGACGCCATGGATTTGGAAGGAGGGTTAGGATTAGTGGAACTGCCGTAATGTGAATGGATGTGACGACTAGGAGCGAACCGCCGTAGTACTGAAGGACGTGCTGGGCGAGTAGGAGTGAACTGCCAGCGTGCGAATGGCAGGGTAGTGGCTTTCCATTCTCCCATGATACGGGCTTCCGAGAGCCCTTGGATCTGAGATCAAACGGTTGCATGGCGTGATTCTAGACCTATGGATGAATATCCTATCCTGGAGGGTTATTCTGCAAATTTTCAGCAACTTAGCATGCGATCGTTTGATCTCAGATCCAAGGGCTGCTAGCAGCCCGTATCATGGTCGCGCCTACCACGACCGTCGCATTGCTCGCGCGGTCGCGCCCTTGGAGATTTAACACGGTGTGTTAGGCTATCTGATGTTGGCATATCATACGTAGTCATCACTTAGTCACTCATACTACAACAAGGTTAGCTATAAGGTTGGCTATAAGTGTCTTTTTTTACTCCTCTCTATCTCTTTCTTCGTACTCCCTCTGTCCCATAATATAAGAACGTTTTTGACACTAGGACACAGGGAGTACTAGTATTTATTGCATTTGCCAAGGAGTGACCTCTTCCAATGAAATGGTGTTGCTAAGTTTGCTTCATTTAATTAGCTATAGACTCAAAATTGTCTTTTCACCTAGGTACACGCGCTTAGCACCGTTTCTTCCTTGGGTCACCAAACTAGTCTCTCTCTTCTTGATTAACTTGCCACATCAGACTTTATGCCTATGTGGCAAGCTTAGCACCTGTAGGAGCAAGTAAGGCTGCTTGTAATGGGAGTAGTACCACGCATGCCAACTATGCAATCTTGATGAGGTGACATCGAATTAAATGAAGAAAAGAGAGAGTTGAGTATCATAATATGATAATGTAGTATCATATTAAATGATGTGCTACTATGTGTCATGCATGACAATATATAAACTATCCTATGATACCAACACATGATACTATGCATTACGGATGTAGTATCATACAAAAGTATCATATGCATGATACTAGTATATGATACTCTCCATTACGACCAACCTAAGTACAATAGTGTGCTTTACATGGCATTTTTGCATATGTGGAGGAAAGAGAGGCAAGGAAAAAAAGTGGAGAAGTGGGCTCTCATGCAAGAGCCAGCCTCTACTACATGGTGGAGCATTGGGAGAGGCACCTGTATGGAGGTGGTCAGGAATCGGGAGACTCACGCCAGTCGTAGCGCCACAGTTAAAATGATAATGGCAAGTCAAATCACGAGGCCCCACCTGTCCAGCAGTAACTGGATGTCAAATCACACAGCCCTACGTTTGCAGCAGCCTACTCCCTCGTCTTCTTGCGTCTCTGTCGAACTGACTAGGCGGAACTGCCCCGCCTCCTACCGCGCAGGAAAAGCCCGCGCAGTATACTCCCTCCGTCTAGGTGACCAAGGTGGAGAGGAAAACGAGAGAACTTAATGTTTAGGGAGTATTTGCTAAGGCTGGTTGTAATGGTACTAGCCTTAGCAATTTTGATGAGGTGTCATAGAATTAAATGAAGAAAGAGAGAGAGTTGAGTACTATGTGTCATACATGGCAATAAATAAAGTACTACATGATACTAATATATGATACATGACGCAGGAGTACTAAGTATTATTAATACAGTTTTGCTAGAACTTATCTAGATGAGATATAATTTGGTCTCATTCATCTTTTATAGCCATTGGATGTGATGCTATAAGATGTGTGTGTGCTGACGTGGGTTGTATTTGTTCTTGTGCAACGAACTGACCACTGCATGTCATGTTTGATAGTCTCAAGTCATTAAAAGCATACAAGCCCCACATCTCTTATTGGTTGATTCCTCTATTTATGTCAAAAAATAAGAAACAACGTGAGAATTAATGCACCACGCCTATGTGTTTACTATTTGGTTTTCGTAAGATGAATTAATACTCACCTAGATGGAGGGGGTATTCGATTTGACAGCGGGCGGCGCAGTTCCCGATAAGACTTTAATGCAGACAAGGGAGGGAGTAGCGGTTCCTGATATGTTTAACGGCCAATGCATCCTCCTTCAATTAATGCATGAGGGAAGTAATGGGAGGAGGTCCGGGAAAACAGGCTGCACGATGTGAATGCAACGCAGTTTGCACTCATTGCCCCCATATAAAGGTGCCCCTCCATTCCAATGCATCTACCACATCGTACGCACCTAAGCATTTGCCTAGGCACCTACACTAAGCGCAAAAGAGCTCCCTCCAGACCCATGGCGGCGATGCGCGTGAGTGGCCAGCGGCTGCGCCAGATGGTCCACGACACCGGCCTGCGGCATGGCACCGAGGATCGTCTCCAGACGGTGTTGGAGACCGGCTGGTGGATGGCCGCCGTCGACACCAACTACGACTCTCAGTTGGACCAGATGATATTTGCCACCAGAAACAAGTTCACCGTCCTCAAGAAGTTCGCGGACGACATCGTCGTACTCCTCTAGCCCGCGCGCCCGGGCTCCTCATTGCCTGCCACCCTAATCGGCCTCCATGGTCGGAACCTATTTCAAGCATTGGTGGCCCTGCGACTGCCCGCCGACGCCACGAAGAATGTCTACCTGGAGGTCGCGCTCGCCGCGAGGCACCTCGCCCTGCAAGAATTCGTCGACCTACACATCCACGTGTACGAGCAAATCGTGTACATAGGTATCTACAAGGTCAGTGAGGACGCTACGACATTGGCCTTCCTTAACCGGCTGGAAGCCTTGGATGCCTTTGCTGAGAAGCACCTTGACCTCGCCACAAAAGCCGCCGCTCCTTAGCCGCCGGTCGGTGGTCCGGCGCACTAAGTTGAGGAGGAGTAGGTCGTGCGTTCATGGATCCATTTTTCTTCTTGCCTTCTATAACCACCACTGCGATCGCATCATCGTGGCCTTAATTCTTATTGTGATGTTGCATTCTCATTCCAGTCAATACCGACATGTGCAATCCCTTTGCTTAATTATATGCATCACTGTAACTAGTACTCCATCCGTCAATTTATAAGCTGTGCTTACCTTTTCCATCAACTTCGTGCAACGCGCGGACATCTTGCTAGAAACACTAGAATATGTCTATATAATTCGTATGTGATACTCCATTTGAAATCTCAAAAAAGACAAATATTTAGGTACAGAGGGAGTAATATATTAGGAGTATATCAAAACAATAGTGATTTCTTTCAAGTTTGTGAACAAATACTACTATTCTACTACTTTGGATCTGTCGCAACGCACGGGCACATTGCTAGTAAAAGGAAAAGGCATGCCGCGTTCGTGTCGCACCCCCCACACGCCCGGGAATCGGGAGTACTCCACGGCCCGTCCGACACGACACATAGCTTAGGGAAGGCATGTTGCCTAGCATTTTCACTTTCATGTGGGACCGCTATTGAGCAAACCGACACCCTGCCCGCCGCCGGGTTAGAAAACAAAAACGAGGGGAAGATCTTGTTGTAGCACGGAAGCCAAGAAATTTGGTGTCAGATGGGGCTCGTTGATAGAGTAGGAGCATTCCGTACTAGTACTACTCCTACTAGTACCAAGTTTGTACTCCTAACTATATTACTAGTACTACCACTATACAACTAGTAGGTACGTGCACGGCACAACATCGTAGGAACAAAAAATGGGAAGATCTTGTTTTGGGTGATTTATCTTTTTTTCAATCAACGTAGTATGAATAATATGATGTAGGGAGCACCCATGAAGCTTATGTGGCTTCGTTGCATGGCTATGAAAGGTTAGAGAAAAATAAATAGATAATGTGTTTAGAGTGCACTCCACTAAATAGATATACTTTGGATCCATTGCAACGGACCGGTACATCTATGTCTATACCCCCTATATAGTGTGTGAAAAACTTTGAAAGTTGGTCGTTGGATGAAGCCAATCTGACGGTACAAATATGGCAAATCCGAGCACTACTGGCCATTGGATATCATCCACCAGATTCTGCCACATGTATAATCTAGAAGACTCCATGGTTGAACTTAGGGGTTGTTTGGATTGTGACTATCTTTGCCATATATTGCCATATGATTTTTGCCACACTTGCCTTAGTTCAGTTGCTCAAATTGTTAGCCACACTTTGGCTTGCCTAAGGGAATCTTGCCACACTTTTTATGTCTATGACATGTGAGGCTCACTGCTCATAAAAAAATCCTTGCCTTAGGTGTGGCTAGAACCAAACACCTACCTAACTTGGTCAAACTTGCCTAAGGTTAGGTGTGGCAAAGTGTGGCAAGGTGTGGCTAGCTAGGAACCAAACAGCCCCTTAATTCATGACTAACTTTGCCACAACTAAGCTTAGGCAAAGTTATTAGTTCTTCAAAATGAGAGCCACAAGTTGGCAAGCCTAAGGGAATCTTGCCACATTTTTTGTGTGTATGTCATGTGGGGCCTTAGTGTGGCTTGCCTAAGGTGTGGCTTGAACCAAACACTCACCTAAGTTAATCATACTTGCCTAACCTTACATTCCACCCGATTTTGCCACATGTTAGAATCCAGAAAACTCCACAGGTAGAAGCATAATGCACAAACCACCAGAATCTCACGCATGCAATGCACGTGTACCTTACTAGTACTAGTTCGTAGTAGTAAGAAACAAATTCCAGTTTTGGCACGAGCTCATACCGCGGGAGCACCACAAGGCCTGCCGCAGGAGTTACATTTCCCTCTTGGGGCCCATGGGATCGAACTTCAGTGCTTTGTGCCCGGCCTATGGGTCAATGACATGCAGACCTTAAATGCGGCTAGACCACATGTCATTCTCATGGTGGTGGCGTGGTTCGCTACTCACTCATTCGAGATGAACCGGCCGGTGGTGGCGTGGCCGTGGCGAGGGTGCCACAGCTGGGTGTCGGGGCATTACGAGGCGTAGATGGCCACACCGGCTGGTACTACCTATAGTACATAAGTACTCCAACTGGGGGTCTCTCTAGCGTGGCGTGGCTCTAGTTGCAAGTTGACGCCCCTTGAGATGCCGACGTTGAGGAGCACTCGGATTTCCTCCGATGAGCAGGTAAGATGAGTTTGATCACGTAGTAAATGCATTCTAAAGACTACTTCCGTGTCCATTTCCAAATTCTCCCCCTGCCCACTGTTTCACAGGTTAGGGTCGGTGCGAGTGGAGATTGGCTTGCATGTGTACGGGAGGGTACCAACATCAATTTGCACAACATTCACAACGGTGACACCGTTCCCATAGAACCTTTGTCCAGCATTGGGATCAGCCATGCAACGGGCCACCGCATGAATTGGTACGATGGAACCATGATGAGATTGAATAAGATAGCACGAACCTTGCACATGGCGGTCAAAGGCGGACCATGCTGTCTGCGGCTGATTTGTTGTTGTACGAGTAGGAAGACGATGTGCTCCTTTCTAACCGCATCTTCGCGGTGACAAACCAGGGGACTTTTTTGTATGGAACACATCCTACGATATACTCCCTCTCTCCCAGTTTATTTGTTTTGAATCTTCTCGTTTTATAAGTTTCAAATTTAAATTTAGAGCTCCCCATCACATGTTGAGATTACAATTCCATTAAATCGTTGCGTGCATGTATAGTAAAGAAACAAATCTCGAGTTTGGCACGAGTTCGTGCTGCGGGAGCACCACACGCCCTGGCGCAGGAGTTACATTTCCCTCTCAGGGCCGTCGGGACTGAGCTTCAGCGCCTTTGAGTCACTAACATGTGGACCCAATAGGTGACTGGTCCACATGTAATGCCCCCGAAGGCAGAGGGGCAGTGGGGCCAAGAGGGGTGAGCCGTAGGTCGGGGGACGTATGGTGTCATGGGTTCAAACGGCGTCGTGGGAATCGCGTGTGGCTGTGGTAGAAACTTGATGCTCGCCGCATTTTACGTGGCCCACATGTCATGCACACAAAGGCAGAGGGGCGATGTGGCCGAGAGGGGTGAGGCGCATGTCGGGGGGCGTGGTGTCGTGGGTTGGAGAGGCGTCGTGGGAATCGTGAGATGAAACATGATGGTCGTCGTAGTTGAACTTCCATGGACAAGCTGTCATGTCTACGGACACATGCACTGCATACCGATCACTGGAAGGAGTAACAGAGAAAGCTATATATGCGGACAAATAGTTCCTTATAGTCAAGCGGACCCACAGTACTACTCTGTTCCAAAGACATGCACACCATCGAAATAGTCCATCTATATCAATATACACCGAGAGGGAATTTTTTTTTACAAGAGAGGAAATAGTTCATCCATCCATAATGCCCACCAGCTGGTGCAGCCTTTTCTTCTTCTTCTTCTTCTTCTTCTTCTTCTTCTTCTTCTTCTTCTTCTTCTTCTTCTTCTTCTTCTTCTTCTTCTTCTTCTTCTTCTTCTTCTTCTTCTTCTTCTTCTTGTTCTCATTCTCCGTGGGAGACGGATTTGCAACAAGCTCTTTGGACCTTGCAGCTATCTCGAAACTCACACGGGCATCGAGGGAAGCATATTTTATTCGCTCGTACGTCAAGGGATAATTCTCCCATCCAGACGACCTTAATGCCACCATCTCGTCACCCTTCTGAAGATTTGTACCGAGCACAAATTTTGCTACGTCGAATAGGGATGGTGTCTGTTTATCACAATCTTCTACAGGAATTTTTGATTCTAGTTTGTAGGTCAATGATGCTTTTCAAATCAAGGTTGTATGGCTCCAGCTTCTGTTTGTCCTCTTCGATGGCTGCCCCACAGAAGTATACGTCCTCCCGAGACAAGAAATCATGAAACTCACCTGGTATAGAGGGCGATTGTATGATGTGGTACACCAAAACGTCATCTTCGAGGCACAGCTGAAGGATGGTGGCGTGCTGGATCTTCCCAGGGGCACGCCCCGTGTACTCTGCGTCGAGACCGATGACCCTCGTCTCTACCTTTTTGAGGGAGTTGGATACATTGTTGATCCACTGCCGAACAACCCTTGGGTGGACGGTGACGGTGGCAACTATGCGCATCGATCCTTCGACGAGGACATGTTGGACGCTAAAAACCTGCATCTCAGTCTCTTTCGCCATTTGGAATCGCTGGAACGAAGGGCTATGGTTTGGAGAATTAGGATTAGATGGCTAGTCTAACTGAAGTAGTAGATGATTATTTAAAGAGGTTAAAACAATGTGAACGCAGTGGGGTTTGGATGCAAATGAAGACGAAGGGGACGTGAAGAAGCCGAGGAGAATCGGTTCCCGATGGAGAAGTAAATGGGAGAAGTGGCGTGCAGGCAGTTGATTAGACGGCTAGGTAGACTAAACGAAAAGGCTATGCGGGTAGACTGATGAGTCGTACATGTTCGTGTACATGCCCATCCTTCCTGATAGGTGGGACCTATGCAAAAAGATAAAAAAATGTGTCATAGCTTTTTTTTAGCGCGTGAGTGGGAGACACAACATTCTCTGGTTAAGGAATACTCCCTCCGTTTAGGTGAGTATAAGTCACCTTATGAAAATCAGGTTTTCCCAAAACCTTTAGGCGTGGAGCATTAACTTCCTGCTCGATCCCCTCCCAGCCTCGTTAGCCAGCGTTCTCTTCCTCTGCTGCCGCGTTCTACCTTTCCATTTTCCTCTTCTCAAGTGTGGAATGATCTGCATGCCGTCCTTGATGCACCAGAACGACCATTGCATGCATCGCGGCAGGGCATTGATTGGGCATGCACGAGAATTTGGTTCTGCTCGCAATATGGATGATACCTGAACAATGAAGTGAACAGGCATGCTAGCATGGGAGACCTATTTCCGCTATACAATACTGGAGTACTCATGTTCCTACTAGTAGTAGTAGTGGTACAACTGTGGTACACTTGATGGTCAAAATACTATTCATCCGGTCCTCACAGTGAAGTGACAACACCCTGCGCCTGACACTAGTCCACGCGGCGTGTTCGGGTTACCAAAGTCAGCCTCACCCTGTGCACTGTGCAGTCTGTCACCGCCACTGTACAGCAAATTGGCGCCTCGCCTCGTCTCCCTCTCCGCTCACATAGCACCACTCCATCTCCATCTCCTTCTCCGTCTCCGTCTCCATCTCACTGTGCCCCCATGTACCGTCGCCTCACTCGCCTCCCCCAGTACCACTATTCCCTCGCTAGCCGCTCCAGCATCGACAGCCTTCTCCCTCGTAAATCAAGCCCCCCAAAACCCCCACCTTCCAAACTCCAACATGGCCGAACGCGAACCGCGCAGCTTCCATATGATCCGCGATTGGAGCAATCTCCCCAGTGACATCCTCGACCTCTGTTGTTCGTGTATGGATATGTTGAGTGCCCTGCGGCTGGCTGCATGCTCGAGGGACATGCACACGGCCATCGTCGAAGCGAGGCCTAAGCTTTTCAAGACACCCTGCTAGCTACTATCTGGTCTTGCGAGATTGGCTCACCTTGATACAGGGGCGTACATGATGCCCCTCGAATTCAATCCAATCTCCATTAGCTGAAACTTCTTTGCAGGTATGTAGTGGGTCGCCGTACATCATTTCCCTCGACATCGATCCGATCACCATCGCTTCAAACTTCTTGGCAGGTATGTACTGGGTCGGCATGAACTCCCACTGGATGGCTGCCTTCAGAGAAGATGGTAAAAAGTTGGTGCTCATAAACTTCCAGACCTCCCATGAGATTATCCTTCCTCCGTTGGATTATATAGAGTATTACCATCGCGGTCCAAGTCATCTAGATTACCACATCAGTTGGACAGACCTTGTTTTGCAGAAGATTGTAATCTGCCAAGTGCCCACACGACATGCGAATTACGCAGACTTCAAGCTAATTGCCTTGTTCGACCGCGGACTCGCCTATCTTTACGCCGGTGCCTTCTTTAGCTGGAGAGAACCCAGCTCGCAGTGGATCATCGTCAAAGCTGATACACACTTCTGTGATGCTATTGAACACAATGGCATCATCTACACGATCGACAAAGCAGATGGCACTACGTATTGCTGGGACGACACGTGTAAGTTGTTTCCATCTCATGTTAATGATGACGCCATGACACTGTTTGAACTTTTTGTGATGATTGGCATATCCCTGTTTGAGCAGAATTTGAGTAGAACTATGGCAACGTATTAGAGACGAAGTAAATCAGCTATATTTGGAATGAGTTAATTCATGCGATTGTGACCATGTCATTATAGCCAATTTGTACCCTGAATAATCAAACGGTTAGCAATATATGGATATTATCCTTATTTTACAGTAACCTATATACTACTACTAAATATGAGTGTGTATCAATGGCCATGTTAGTTTCCTCATTTTCATGATGTAGAAACATGCACCACATTGTTGGTTTCATCTAACCATACATTAGGGAAGTAAATGTGCATATGGAGAACTCTATATTTGGAAGTAGTGAAATCCTGCAATGCTTACCATGTGTACATACCTATATTCGCCCTTCAGCAATCAATGGCTAGAATAATATCCTCACAATTTTTTTGCCCACAGAACACGAGTATATAACAATGCATGGTATGTTAGTTACCTTGAAGAATTTGTTTGTGAGGACATAACATGATTACATAACATGCATGACATGGTAGCTTCCTGTGAAGAATCGATTGCGAGATAACATGAGTATAACCATGCATGGCACTTCTATATTTTCAAACCCAGTATACATTTCCCTTTATTTTCCTCCCAGTTCCAACAGGGACATATCAATGTTGTTTCTTGCATTATCCTACTCATACTCTGAGCAATGTTGATCTTACATTAACAATGCATGTCCTTTTTGATATGATGCAGTGTCCCTACAGTTATTGCCCTTTGTAATCACACCACCTTTGCCAAAAATAGGGAAGCACAACTGGTTCCTTGCTCGATCAGACGACGGTAAAAGACTGATGATCATTCAGACACATGAGCCGGAAAAGTTATATTGCAAAAAACCCACTGTATACAAGCACCGTGTAATACGTGAGTATCCGGACAGTGGTTTTTACGTCTATGAGCAGGATACCAGCTTGTTGGGGCCTTTAGGATTTTTTAGTTGGAGGCGGGTAAACATCATTGGTTCACACTCTCTGTTTCTCGGACTCAATTATCCGATTAACTAGGAGATCACCGTTGGCAAGGACCTTGATAGCAGAAAGGCTCTGTTTGCTATGGAAAACTGTGTCTACACAGCGAGCCCTAGGAGTTCAGGAGCAAACTCCCCTGATTGTCAACGATACAGCCTGCAGCCAAAAGAAGGTGAGAATGACAAAGGCATCCGGATTAACTTTGATCCTTGGATGTCTCAATTACGAAAGGCAGTGATGTGGTTCAAGCCTTCAGGTTGATAGGTAATTGCGCTGTTGCGTCGAAAGGGTGGAGTACTGGTGTCTCCGAATCACTGGTCGCTGAAGCGGGGTTGCAAATTATGATGGTGTTGGATCATCTCTTCGAATGACTTTGTTGTCTTTGCTGCTGGTTCTGGATGGGTAGTTCTTTCTTTTGTTATGCATATTCCTTGTCATTTGGTCATCCTCGTCTATGTCACTCTTACTATGTAATAGTTGCTTCTGTTTAGAATGCCATTCTCGTCTAGATCACGAGAGTCTGAGCGCTGCAGATGGGTGCGTTTTGGTGGTGTAGCAAGACTTCTTATGAACTATCATGTCTTGTTGTTTATGTTAGTAGTAGTCACTAGTCAGAGTTTGAATGTTGTATATATCGTTGTTTCGAACTGTTTATTGTCTCGAACTACTGGTGGGCTAAATGAGGGCATCACCATTCTCCAGTGTTCAGATTAGATCTCCTTTTTTCAAGTTATATAATTTGAGCTCAGTGTCTTTTCGATGATGTACACTTGTTTGGGCCAGTGAGGTGTCATTGAATATGGGCCGAGTAGTAACGCAATGCCAAACAAGTCAATTATGACTCTCAGTCCGGGCTCTCAAAAGATTCTGAAAAAAGGCCGGGCTCTCCAAAAAAGAAAGAATAAGGACTCTTAGGCCGACATGTGGGTGCCACTGGTGTTTTCGTGCGCGCTCGTAGAAGTCTGTCCGCCACCGGCTGATTTCTTCATCAGGTTCCGGACAACTTTCGACCGCAGTCATGTGTTCGAATGTTCCCGGCGTTTGTTCTGCGATGGCGCGCTGGTGAGCTTTGATTGGTGGCACCCAGGATGGGGCTCGGTGTCCTCTGAGCTTGAGTTTTTAACAAAGCTTACCTTCCACGGCATGCCTCGATGTGCTTGGAACAGCGAGTCCATGAACGAGCTTATCAACGACCTTGGAGGTGAGCTCGTAAGTATGTTTGTTCCTCCAGACAGCTGGTCTCTGACGGTTATGGCATGGATGAAGAAGCCGTCCACCATACCGAAGGTGATTGGTGTTGAGATACCGGTGCAGGAACCGGGGTTGTACTATTCTTCGCCACCAAGGCCCCCGCGGACCACGTTAGGGATGTACCTGTATCGAATGTTCGTGCATGTGAAGAAGTGGTCAATCCATCAATCGAAGTCCTTCCGCCGCTGCTGGTGCCAGGTTCCGTCAACGACGTCCATTACAGGAGTCAATGTCAGACTTTCTTCGTGTTGCTCGGAACGATGGATGGCACAGGGCCTACTCCATCGCGTGGCGGAGGCCACTGCTTCTTTGGGAGAAGAGGCAGGGCTGGCTGCCTGGATGTGCTCTAATTGGAGGTAACAACTGAATCTTGTCAGATACTAGTTAAATCCGAGCTATGGGTGTGAAGCACTGATATGCCAGTACATTTGATTGTGACATATTCTAATTTTGTACCTGAACTTTTTTAGAAAGGGTTGTACGTCAACTTAATGTGCTAGCAGAACTTATTGTGTTGTCTGTCTGTTTTCTTTGCACAACATTCAAGATATTTCCCTGTCATTGATAAAGACGATGAACCGTTATGTATGACTTCGTTGGTTTCAACATAGCCCTTCCCGTAGCGATCCACTGCTTCCATCATGATTGTGCCGCCTGCGTGAAATTTTTGTATGCAAGTTCAGTGTGCTATGATGTTCTATATGATTGTGTCAACTATATAAGTTTTTATTGAGCATCAGCAATGCATATGGATGAAAGATGTATTTACGAGCATCGACCGGTGGGTGTCTCTCTCTATCTCTCTCTCTCACACACACACACACACACGCACGCACGCACACACACACACACGCGCACACGCACAAGTGGGACCCGTTAAATTATTTATTTGCTCGTGACAGCTTTTAATTAGGTTCCACCGTAATCTAACTTTTTTCTTAAGTTATTAATTGAGCTCGGTGACTTCAAAAAGTTATACAGAAGCCTTGTTTGGGCCTTTCCGGCGTCGCTGAATGTGGGCTGAGTAACCATGTTAGGTTGTACTGTACTACTCAGGCCTTTTTTTAACATCAGCAATGCAACTAGGCCGACAGTTGTACACAATATCCGGGTCAACTTGTTATTCTCAGCCCCGCTAGGCTGCAAATTTCCTAGGAGGTATGCATTAGGCTTAACAAGAAAATAAACTTCAAGAAATAATAAATGGGATGTAATTATAATAACTGGGCAGTAACTATGCACCAAACACGTAATTAGTTTAAAAAATATATTATTTTTGGAATTTGAAATTTTTAATTTCATTACTTGTTGCGCGCGCAATATTTCGTTGGATTTTAACGTAATACAACTTTATTTTGAAATAATATTTAACCTGACTAGAAATTTTGAATAAAAATATTTTGGATCCCATCAAAATGTGGGAATTTTTTTTGAATTCTGTTTTGAGCGATTGTTTGAAATTATTAATCGTTGTCCTAGCTAGAAGTTGGGTTGTACTTTTAACAAACTCTAAATGGGCTGTAATAAATTCCATTAGAATTAAAAAATGGGATGTACATTCTTACAAATCGCAAATGGGCTATATGTTCTCTGCCAAATCCGAGTTGTGGGCCTACTAAGTTGACGCGTACCAAGCGCTTTGTCTTTGCTTAAAAACCAAGGGCTTTGTCAATTTAGTCAATATAAACGATTCTAGCTGTAGTGATCGTACGATGTCCATCTAGCGGCCGTAGTGCTTCTTCAACCTCTGGTCTTCTTGCTCCAGCCGCCCAAAGTAGCGCCGGTCGTGCCGCGTGCTCCTGCCTCCTGTGGTCGGCTGTGCTGCCGCAGAGGCCTCACCGCCCCCTACTATTCCCACCGCTGGCCAGGCCCTGCGGCGACGGCAACCTCACATCGCAGCCGAACCAGTGAACCCTCGTACTCCTCTCCGCGCGGGCTTCCACTGCCGCGTCTTCCCCGGCTCCCCGTCGTCCCCTTCCTAGGCCTCGCCGTCGTCCATCACCGTGGTGCTCTCGGCGCGGCGTGGTCAACGTGGTCAAGGAACGACTTCCATCGGACGTGGACTGCACGTGGAGAGGCTGACAGCTGGGTCCACGGCCGCAGCAAGGAAGTGCCTCCTTATTATGCGGAAAATAATGATTCCTCCACCTGACAGCTGCGACCCACCGGACGGGCCACTGTATTTCGCGAAAAACATGTTTCCCCCTCACTATTGGGACCCACCAGCTACATCTTTGCATGCAAGGAAGTGCGTTCGAAAAAAACGATTCGCCTCCCTGACTGCTGGGACCCACCAGCTACATCTTCGCACGCAAGGAAGTGTCTGACAGTCGGGACCCACCTGTTTGAAGCTTACATAGCATTGTCATTATGGTCGCGAACGTGTACGTAAATACTGGTGGATGTAGAGGCACGCACGTGTCGTAGTAAAGGCGCACACGTGTCGTAGTAGAGGTGCGCATGTAGCATGTACACGTACGTACAATAGCCAGGGTGCAAGAAAGAAAATACGGCCACGTATGTGTACATACGGGCGGGGTCTCGAACGCCTACTAGCGCATACGTACAGCCAGGGCTCGTGTACATGGCTAGGTCGGAACGGAGAAACAGCGTCGTCGTCGTGTTCATGGGGAGCCAACTGGCTGGGTCAGAACGGAATGTGTCGTCATGTTCATCGGGAGGGCTTGGACGGAACATGCGATGGAAATGATGCCTGGCGTACCGCAGAACGGAGGAAACGGCCTTGTGTTCGACCGGCCACGTTCGAAACGGGATCCTGTTCATCGGGAGGGGTGTGGCGTACCGCAAAACGGAGGAAACGGACCTCCTACGGTCGAAACGGGGGTCCTGTTGATCGGGAGGGGTGTGGCATACTGCAAAACGGACGAAACGGACTTGTGTTGGAGCGCTACGGTCGAAACGGGGGTCCTTTTCATCGGGAGGGGTCTGGCGTACCGCAAAACGGGACTCCACGGGATACTGTTCATCTCCACCGTCGACCTCCTCCAGCCTCCACGGGCTAATGTTCATCCACCTTCGACTCCCCCTCCAGCCTCCACCTGCGACTGTTCATCCACGGGGTCCTGTTCATCCAGCCTCCACCGTGCGCTACTCCACCGGCTACTGTTCAACCACCCCTCTCCACGGGCTCCAGTTCAACCACCCCTTCACGGGCTACTGTTCATCCACCCCTCCACTATCTACTGTTCATCAAGCCCTCCACGGGGTCGTCCTGTTCATCCAGCCCTCCACGGGGTCCTGTTCATCCAGCCCCAACCGGCTCGATCGATCGAGGTCCTGTTCATCCAGAGGCAACGCCACGGGTCCTGTTCATCCACTCCCACCGCTCACTGTTCATCCAAACCCCCCGCAACACTCACTGTTCATCCAAAGAGGCAGCATCGATCGACTTCAGTTAGCAGCAGTAGCGAAGGAATCGCTCGATCGGGTTTAATTAACAGCCATCGATCGATCGCTCGGGTTCAGTAACGCGTAGCCTGCAGTGCAATCGCTCGGGTTCAGTTAGAGCCAACGCCTCGCACACATGCGCGTACGTGTACGAGAGAAACGCGCATCGCTCGGCCTCCGACCACCCACCGTAACCGGGAACTCCCCGAAATTTTCCTCGCCCTCGCTTCTACCATGGTTTTTTCCGTCATGGACGGCCCAAAGAATGTCATGCAGCTGCGTCTCCGACCCGCCCAGGACGAAAAGCCCATTTTCTATCATGATTTTTTGTCATAGAAGTAGGAGCCCACCACATCTATGATGATACCGGGTTTTGTCACAATTATCGTCATAGAAGTGTCATATGTATGACAGGAAAAAAATTCGTTCGGCCCAAAATGTCACGGATGTGTCTTTTTTCTGTAGTGAGTAGCGCCACCTCAATCTCGCTGCTGACTGGATCCGAGCACACTCTCGCCATGTAGACGTATGGTGTCGTCGGATAGCCGGTTGAGGACCTCCAGCCGCCCCACCCCGGCCCCATCATGCGCCGCCGGCCGACCATAGCCAAACCAGGATGGATCTGGCCAGGATGCCAGATCCACGGCCACGGCCGCCGCCCATCGCATAGCAGAGAATCCCACCGGAGGACCTCGCCAACCCTGGGTTCGCCGGCTGCCGGCGCATAGCCAGGATGCCGCCATGGCTGCCGCGTGAAGACACCCCGCACGAGGCGCCCAGCCGCCTGATGGGAGATCTGCCGCTTCCCTCCTGCCCTAGCCGTTTAGGCGTCGGGCGCCGCCACCACCGCGGCCAGTGCCGGCGACAGCGGCGGCAGAGATCTGCCTCGTGGGAAGGCTGGCGGCGCGAGGAGTTGGTCCCCCTGGCATTGCCCTGGGTGACGGTACGAGGTGGTGCGAGGGGGAGGGGGATCAATTCAGTGATAAAATCCACAAACAAAATCCTTAGTGACAAAACGCCTACCCCATGCCAAACTCCAGGTTGAACCCACCTAGCTACGCTGCCTCTGCCCATGCATCGTAAGTTCATAACAGGCCAGTGACATTTGAATTGGGGTGGGCACGACAACAGTGGCTTCATGATAGTGTTGGAAAAATTAGCACTTTTCCGATTAGAATAATCCACGAGTATACAGTAAACATGACAAATATATGCATCTCATACCAATACCTAAGCATGTGAGCACGTATAGTACATAGAACCGAAACATCTGTAAACAGCATATATACGGCCAACACATGAACGAGCAAATAGGGGAGGAACGAGTCATACCCTCTGATTGGCCAGGCCAACGCAGCGGCGGCAGCAGTAGCATCGACATCAGCCGAGGCCTTCTTCTTGGCGGCTTCCTCGTCATCCGTGGAAATAGAGGTTGGCGGATTGAGAGCAGTCCCGTCGTTCTCCCGACCAACTATGCACGCGGTCGTCGGAATAGGATCACCGGAAGCAGCATAAAGAGAGGAACATTAGATGACGGCTACGGTTGTGCAAGAGGCAGTGAGTGAACTAGTTAGGGTTCACTCCACTGGTCAGCGCCTCCTTATATAGGCCATCAAGTAGAAGCCCCTTTCCTAAAAAAACTTTCGAGCAACTCCATTTCTATTGTTCTATTCAGTCAACCATGACAAGTTTGCCTCTTATCAGTTGGAATGGTAACAGGGAAGATACACACACAAGCCTAGAAAAAAAACGTAGTAAAAAGTCATGTTTTTTTATTTTGAACAGAAAACGAATCATGGCATCGATATACAACATGTATTTACCATGGTCCAAGAATATGTAAACCTGAATTCAGGAAATAGTTTGAAGAACAAAAAAGAAGTCTTGTGTTGGCGGTGATGATAGGCGGTGTTCATGTGTTGATTTGAATTACTTGCTACTAATGTTCAATATCGGATCCGCTTTGCTTGTTTCTTGAGCTCTGCGATGGATATGGGTTTGAGTTTTTTGTTGGGGAACGTAGTAATTTCAAAAAAAATCCTACGCACACGCAAGATCATGGTGATGCATAGCAACGAGAGGGGAGAGTGTTGTCCACGTACCCTCGTAGACCGTAAGCGGAAGCATTATGACAACGCGGTTGATGTAGTCGTACGTCTTCACGATCTGACCGATCCAAGTACCGAACGTACGGCACCTCCGTGTTCAGCACACGTTCAACTCGATGACGTTCCCCGGGCTCCAATCTAGCAAAGCGTCGGGGATGAGTTCCGTCAGCACGACGGCATGGTGACGATGATGATGTTCTTTCGGTGCAGGGCTTCGCCTAAACTCCGCGATGATATGACCGAGGTGAAATATGGTGGAGGGGGGCACCACACACGGCTAAGGAACGATCCGTAGATCAACTTGTGTCTTCTAGGGGTGCCCCCCTCCCCTGTATATAAAGGGGGAGAGGAGGAGGGGGCCGGCCAAGTGGGGGAGGCGCACCCTAGGGGGCAATCCTACTCCAAGTAGGTTTGCCCCCCCCCCTTTCCTATTAGGAGTAGGAGAGGGAAGGAAGAGAGGGGAGGGAAGAAGGAAAGGGGGGCCGGCCCCCCTCCCAATTCGGATTGGGCTTGGGGGGGCTCCCCCTCCTTTGCCCCTTCTCCCTCCTTTCCACTAAGGCCCAATAAGGCCCATATACTTACCGGGGGCTTCCGGTAACCTCCCGGAGCTCCGGTATATTCCCAATCTCATCCGGAACCTTTCCGGTATCCAAATATATCCGTCCAATATATCAATCTTTATGTCTCGACCATTTCAAGACTCCTCGTCATGTCCCCGATCTCATCCGGGACTCCGAACTCCTTCGGTACATCAAAACTCATAAACTCATAATATAACTGTCATCGAAACCTTAAGCGTGCGGACCCTACGGGTTCGAGAACAATGTAGACATGACCTAGAACTATTCTCGGTCAATAACCAATAGCGGAACCTGGATGCTCATATTGGCTCCCACATATTCTACGAAGATCTTTATCGGTCAAACCGCATAACAACATACGTTATTCCCTTTGTCATCGGTATGTTACTTGCCCGAGATTCGATCGTCGGTATCCAATACCTAGTTCAATCTCGTTACTGGCAAGTCTCTTTACTCGTTACGTAATGCATCATTCCATAATTAACTCATTAGCTACATTACTTGCAAGGCTTATAGTGATGTGCATTACCGAGAGGGCCCAGAGATACCTCTCCGACAATCGGAGTGACAAAACCTAATCTCGAAATATGCCAACCCAACATGTACCTTTGGAGACACCTATAGTACTCCTTTATAAT
Organism: Triticum dicoccoides; assembly: GCF_002162155.2. Taxonomy (NCBI): domain Eukaryota; kingdom Viridiplantae; phylum Streptophyta; class Magnoliopsida; order Poales; family Poaceae; genus Triticum; species Triticum dicoccoides. The sequence continues at coordinate 608,591,312 of NC_041389.1, forward strand.
CACCCAGTTACGTTGTGACGTTTGGTAGCACCCAAAGTGTTCCTCTGGTAAACGGGAGTTGCATAATCTCATAGTTAGAGGAACATGTATAAGTCATGAAGAAAGCAACAGCAACATACTAAACGATCAAGTGCTAAGCTAACGGAATGGGTCAAGTCAATCACATCATTCTCCTAATGATGTGATCCCGTTAATCAAATGACAACTCTTTTGTCCATGGTTAGGAAACATAACCATATTTGATAAACGAGCTAGTCAAGTAGAGGCATACTAGTGACACTATGTTTGTCTATGTATTCACACATGTATTATGTTTCCGGTTAATACAATTCTAGCATGAATAATAAACATTTATCATGATATAAGGAAATAAATAATAACTTTATTATTGCCTCTAGGGCATATTTCCTTCAGTCTCCCACTTGCACTAGAGTCAATAATCTAGTTCACATCATCATGTGATTTAACACCAATATTCACATCTGTATGTGATTAATACCCATAGTTCACATCGTCATGTGATCAACACCCAAAAGGTTTACTAGAGTCAATAATCTAGTTCACATCGCTATGTGATTAACACCCAAAGAGTACTAAGGTATGATCATGTTTTGCTCGTGAGAGAAGTTTAGTCAACGGGTCTGTCATATTACAGAGTCGTATGTATTTTGCAAATACTCTATGTCTACAATGCTTTGCACGGAGCTACTCTAGCTAATTGCTCCCACTTTCAATATGTATCCAGATTGAGACTTAGAGTCATCTGGATCGGTGTAAAAGCTTGCATCGATGTAACTCTTTACGACGAACTCTTTTATCACCTCCATAATCGAGAAACATATCCTTATTCTACTAAGGATAATTTTGACCAATGTCCAGTGATCTACTCCTAGATCACTATTGTACTCCCTTGCCAAACCAGGGTAGAGTATACAATAGGTCTGGTCCATAGCATGGCATACTTTTATAGAACCTATGACTAATGCATAGGGAATGACTTTCATTCTCTTTCTATTTCTGCCGTGGTCGGGTCTTGAGTCTTACTCAATTTCACACCTTTGCAACACAGGCAAGAACTCTTTCTTTGACTGTTCCATTTTGAACTATTTCAAAATCTTGACAAGGTATGTACTTATTGAAAAACTTATCAAGCGTCTTGATCTATCTCAATAGATCTTGATGCTCAATATGTAAGCAACTTCACCGAGGTCTTTCATTGAAATTTTTTTTATTCAAGTATCCTTTTATGCTATCCAAAAATTCTATATCATTTCCAATCAACAATATGTCTTGCACATATAATATCAGAAATGCTACAGAGCTCCCACTCACTTTCTTGTAAATACAGGCCTTTCCAAAAGTCTGTATAAAACCATATGCTTTGATCAACTCATCAAAGCGTATATTCCAACTCCGAGATGCTTGCACCAGTCCATTGATGGATCGTTGCAGCTTGCACATTTTGTTAGTACCTTTAGGATTAACAAAACCTTCTGGTTGCATCATATACAACTCTTATTTAATAAATCCATTAAAGAATGTAGTTTTGACATCCATTTGCCAGATTTCATAACATGTGACAATTGCTTACATGATTCGGACAGACTTTAAGCATCGCTACAGTTGAGAAAATCTCATTGTAGTCATCACCTTGAACTTGTCGAAAACCTTTTTGTGACAAGTCGAGCTTTGTAGATAGTAACACTACTATCAGTGTCCGTCTTCCTCTTGAAGATCCATTTATTTAACATGGCTTGCTGATCATCGAGCAAGTCAATCGAAGTCCATACTTTGTTCTCATACATGGATCCTATCTCAGATTTCATGGCCTCAAGCCATTTCGCGGAATCTGGGCTCATCATCGCTTCCTCATAGTTCGTAGGTACATCATGGTCTAGTAGCATGACTTCTAGAATGGGATTACTGTACCACTTTGGTGCGGATCTTATTCTGGAAGACCTATGAGGTTCGGTAGTAACTTGATCTGAAGCTCCATGATCATCATCATTAACTTCCTCACTAATCGGTGTAGGCATCACTGGAACTGATTTCTGTGATGAACTACTTTCCAATTTGGGAGAAGGTACAATTACCTTATCAAGTTCTACTTTCCTCCCACTCACTTCTTTCGAGAGAAACTCCTTCTCTAGAAAGGATCCATCTTAGCAACGAATCTTGCTTTCGGATCTGTGATAGAAGGTGTACCCAATAGTTACCTTTGGGTATTCTATGAAGACGCACTTCTCCGATTTGGGTTCGAGCTTATCAGGTGAAAACTTTTTCACATAAGCATCGCAGCCCCAAACTTTAAGAAACGACAACTTTGGTTTCTCGCCAAACCATAGTTCATAAGGCGTCGTCTCAACGGATTTTGATGGTGCCCTTTTTACAGTGAATGCAACTATCTCTAATGCATAACCCCAAAACGATAGTGGTAAACCGATAAGAGATATCATGGATTGCACTATATCCAATAAAGTACGGTTATGACATTCGGACACACCATTAAGCTGTGGTGTTCCAGGTGGCATGAGTTTGTGAAACTATTCCACATTGTTTTAATTGAAGACCAAACTCGTAACTCAAATATTCTCCTCCACAATCAGATCGTAGAAACTTTATTTTCTTGTTACGATGACTCTCCACTTCACTCTGAAATTCTTTGAACTTTTCAAATGTTTCAGACTTGTGTTTCATTAAGAAGATATACTCGTATCTGCTCAAATCATCTCGTGAAGGTCAGAAAATAATGATACCCGTCATGAGCATCAATACTCATTGGACCGCATACATCAGTATGTATTATTTCCAATAAGTCACTAGCTCGTTCCATTGTTCCAGAGAACAGAGTTTTAGTCATCTTGCCCATAAGGCATGGTTCGCAAGCATCAAATGATTCATAACCAAGTGATTCCAAAAATCCATCTTTATGGAGTTTCTTCATGCGCTTTACACCGATATGACCCAAACGGCAGTGCCACAAATATGTTGCACTATCATTATCAACTTTGCATCTTTTGGCATCAATATTATGAATATGTGAATTACTACGATCGAGATCCAACAAACTATTTTCGTTGGGTGTATGACCATCGAAGGTTTTATTCATGTAAATAGAACAACAATTATTCTTTGACTTTAAATGAATAACCGTATCGCAATAAACATGATCAAATCATATTCATGCTCAACGCAAACGCCAAATAACATTTATTTAGGTTTAACACTAATCCCGAAAGTATAGGGAGTGTGCGATGATGATCATATCAATCTTGGAACCACTTCCAACACACATCATCACTTCACCCTCAACTAGTCTCTGTTTATTCTGTAACTCCTGTTTCGAGTTACTAATTTTTAGCAACCGAACAAGTATCAAATACTCAGGGGCTACTATAAACACTAGTAAGGTACACATCAATAACCTGTATATCAAATATACACTTGTTCACTTTGCCATCCTTCTTATCCACCAAATATTCAGGGCATTTCCACTTCCAGTGACCATTTCCTTTGCAGTATAATCATTCAATTTCAGGCTTTGGTCCAGCTTTGGGCTTCTTCGCGGGAGTGACAACTTGCTTGTCATTCTACTTGAAGTTTCCCTTTCTTTCCCTTTGCCCTTTTCTTGAAACTAGTGATCTTGTCAACCATCAACACTTGATGCTCTTTCTTGATTTCTACCTTCGTCGATTTCAACATCACGAAGAGCTCGGGAATCGTTTTCGTCATCCCTTGCATACTGTAGTTCATCACAAAGTTCTACTAACTTGGTGATGGTGACTAGAGAACTCTGTCAATCACTATCTTATCTGAAAGATTAACTCCCACTTGATTCAAGCGATTGTAGTACCCAGACAATCTGAGCACATGCTCACTAGTTGAGCATTTCTCCTCCATTTTTTAGCCATAGAATTTGTTGGAGACTTCATATCTCTCAACTCGGGTATTTGCTTGAAATATTAACTTCAACTCCTGGAACATCTCATATGGTCCATGACGTTCAAAACATCTTTGAAGTCCCGATTCTGAGCCGTTAAGCATGGTGCACTAAACTATCAAGTAGTCATCATATTGAGCTAGCTAAACGTTCATAACATCTGCATCTGCTCCTGCAATAGGTCTGTCACCTAGTGGTGCATTAAGGACATAATTCTTCTGTGCAGCAATGAGGATAAACCTCAGATCACGGATCCAATCCGCATCATTGCTACCAACATCTTTCAACACAATTTTCTCTAGGAACATATCAAAATAAACATATGAAAGCAACAATGCAAGCTATTGATCTACAACATAATTTGCAAAATACTACCAAGACTAAGTTCATGATAAATTTAAGTTCAGTTAATCATATTACTTAAGAACTCCCACTTAGATAGACATCCCTCTAATCCTCTAAGTGATTACGTGATCCATATCAACTACACCATGTCCGATTGTCATGTGAGATGGAGTAGTTTCAACAGTGAACATCAATATGTTGATCATATCTACTATATGATTCACTCGACCTTTCGGTCTCCGTGTTCCGAGGCCATATCTGTTATATGCTAGGCTCGTCAAGTTTAACCTGAGTATTCCGCGTGTGCAACTGTTTTGCACCCGTTGTATTTGAACGTAGAGCCTATCACACCCGATCATCACGTGGTGTCTCAGCACGAAGAACTTTCGCAATGGTGCATACTCAGGGAGAACACTTCTTGATAATTTAGTGAGAGATCATCTTAAAATGCTACCGTCAAACTAAGAAAAATAAGATGTATAAAAGATAAACATCACATGCAATCAATATAAGTGATATGATATGGCCATCATCATCTTGTGCTTGTGATCTCCATCTCCAAAGTACTGTCATGATCTCTATTGTTACCGGCACGACACCATGATCTTCATCATCTTGATCTATATCAATGTGTCGTCACATGGTCGTCTCGCCAACTATTGCTCTTGCAACTATTGCTATCGTATAGCGATAAAGTAAAGCAATTATTTGGCGCTTGCATCTTATGCAACAAAGAGACAACCATAGGGCTTCTGCAAGTTGCCGATAACTTCAACAAAACATGATCATCTCATACAACAACTTATATCTCATCACGTCTTGACCATATCACATCACAACATGCCCTGCAAAAACAAGTTAGACGTCCTCTACTTTGTTGTTGCAAATTTTACGTGGCTGCTACGGGCTGAGCAAGAACCGTTCTTACCTACACATCAAAAACACAACGATAGTTCGTCAAGTTAGTGTTGTTTTAACCTTCTCAAGGACCGGGCGTAGCCACACTCGGTTCAACTAAAGTTGGAGAAACAGACACCCGCTAGTCACCTGTGTGTGAAGCACGGCGGTAAAACCAGTCTCGCGTAAGCGTACGCGTAATGTCGGTCCGGGCCGCTTCATCCAACAATACCGCTGAACCAAAGTATGACATGCTGGTAAGCAGTATGACTTGTATCGCCCACAACTCACTTGTGTTCTACTCGTGCAAATAACATCAACGCATAAAACCTAGGCTCGGATGCCATTGTTGGGGAACGTAGTAATTTCAAAAAAATTCCTACGCACACGCAAGATCATGGTGATGCATAGCAACGAGAGGGGAGAGTGTTGTCCACGTACTCTCGTAGACCGTAAGCGGAAGCGTTATGACAACGTGGTTGATGTAGTCGTACGTCTTAACGATCCGACCGATCCAAGTACCGAACGTACGACACCTCCGTGTTCAGCACACGTTCAGCTCGATGACGTTCCCCGGGCTCCAATCCAGCAAAGCTTCGGGGATGAGTTCCGTCAGCATGACAGCGTGGTGATGATGATGATGTTCTTCCGGCGCAGGGCTTCGCCTAAACTCCGCGACGATATGACCAAGGTGGAATATGGTGGAGGGGGGCACCGCACACGGCTAAGGAACGATCCGTAGATCAACTTGTGTGTTGTAGGGGTGCCCCCCTCCCCCGTATATAAAGGAGGAGAGGAGGAGGGGGCCGGCCAAGGGGGGAGGCGCGCCCTAGGGGGGGCAATCCTACTCCAAGTAGGTTTGCCCCCCCCTTTCCTATTAGGAGTAGGAGAGGGAAGGAAGAGAGGGGAGGGAAGAAGGAAAGGGGGGGCGGCCCCCCTCCCAATTCGGATTGGGCTTGGGGGGGCGCCCCCTCCTTTGCCCCTTCTCCCTCCTTTCCACTAAGGCCCAATAAGGCCCATATACTTATCGGGGGGTTCCGGTAACTGTTGGGTTACGTAGTAATTTCAAAAAATTTCCTATGCACACGCAAGATCATGTGATGCATAGCAACGAGGGGAGAGTATTGTCTATGTACCCAACGCAGACCGACTGCGGAAGCGATGACACGACGTAGAGGAAGTAGTCGTACGTCTTCTCGATCCAACCGATCAAGCACCGAAACTACGGTACCTCCGAGTTCGAGCACACGTTCAGCTCGATGACGATCCCCGGACTCCGATCCAGCAAAGTGTCGGGGAAGAGTCTTGTCAGCACGACGGCGTGGTGACGATCTTGATGAACTACAGCAACAGGGCTTCGCCTAAACTCCGCTACAGTATTATCGAGGAATATGGTGGCAGGGGGCACCGCACACGGCTAAGGAATTGATCACGTGGATCAACTTGTGTCAACTTGTGTGTTTAGAGGTGCCCCTGCCTCCGTATATAAAGGAGGAGAGGAGGGGAGGCTGGCCGGCCAAGGGGGGGAGGCGCAGGAGAGTCCTACTCCCTCTGGGAGTAGGATTCCCCCTCCAATCCTAGTCCAACTAGGATTCCTCGGAGGGGAAAAGAGGAGGAGGGGGCCGGCCACCTCTCCTAGTCCTAATAGGACTAGGGAAAGGGGGGGGGCGCAGCCCAACTAGGGAAGCCCCTTCTCTTTTCCACTAAGGCCCACTATGGCCCAAATAGCTCCCGGGGGGTTCCGGTAACCCTCCCGGTATTCCGGTAAAATCCCGATTTCACCCGGAACACTTCCGATATCCAAATATAGGCTTCCAATATATCAATCTTTACATCTCGACCATTTCGAGACTCCTCGTCATGTCCATGATCACATCCGGGACTCCGAACAACCTTCGGTACATCAAAATGCATAAACTCATAATATAATTGTCATCGTAACCTTAAGCGTGCGGACCCTACGGGTTCGAGAACAATGTAGACATGACCGAGACACGTCTCCGGTCAATAACCAATAGCGTGACCTGGATGCCCATATTGGCTCCTACATATTCTACGAAGATCTTTATCGGTCAGACCGCATAACAACATACGTTGTTCCCTTTGTCATCGGTATGTTACTTGCCCGAGATTCGATCGTCGGTATCCAATACCTAGTTCAATCTCGTTACTGGCAAGTCTCTTTACTCGTTCCGTAATACATCATTTCACAACTAACATATTAGTTGTAATGCTTGCAAGGCTTATGTGATGTGTATTACCGAGAGGGCCCAGAGATACCTCTCCGACAATCGGAGTGACAAATCCTAATCTCGAAATACGCCAACCCAACATCGACCATTGGAGACACCTGTAGTACTCCTTTATAATCACCCAGTTACGTTGTGACGTTTGGTAGTACCCAAAGTGTTCCTCCGGTAAACGGGAGTTGCATAATCTCATAGTCATAGGAACATGTATAAGTCATGAAGAAAGCAATAGCAACATACTAAACGATCGGGTGCTAAGCTAATGGAATGGGTCATGTCAATCAGGTCATTCTACTAATGATGTGACCTCGTTAATCAAATAACAACTCATTGTTCATGGTTAGGAAACATAACCATCTTTGATTAACGAGCTAGTCAAGTAGAGGCATACTAGTGACACTTTGTTTGTCTATGTATTCACACATGTATTATGTTTCCGGTAAATACAATTCTAGCATGAATAATAAACATTTATCATGATTATAAGAAAATAAATAATAACTTTATTATTGCCTCTAGGGCATATTTCCTTCAGTCTCCCACTTGCACTAGAGTCAATAATCTAGATTACACTGTAATGATTCTAACACCCATGGAGCTTTGGTGCTGATCATGTTTTGCTCGTGGAAGAGGCTTAGTCAACGGGTCTGCAACATTCAGATCCGTATGTATCTTGCAAATCTCTATGTCTCCCACCTGGACTAGATCCCGGATGGAGTTGAAGCGTCTCTTGATGTGTTTGGTCCTTTTGTGAAATCTGGATTCCTTTGCCAAGGCAATTGCACCAGTATTGTCACAAAAGATTTTCATTGGACCCGATGCACTAGGTATGACACCTAGATCGGATATGAACTCCTTCATCCAGACTCCTTCATTTGCTGCTTCCGAAGCAGCTATGTATTCCGCTTCACATGTAGATCCCCGCTACGACGCTTTGTTTAGAACTGCACCAACTGACAGCTCCACCGTTTAATGTAAACACGTATCCGGTTTGCGATTTAGAATCGTCCGGATCAGTGTCAAAGCTTGCATCAACGTAACCTTTTACGATGAGCTCTTTGTCACCTCCATATACGAGAAACATATCCTTAGTCCTTTTCAGGTATTTCAGGATGTTCTTGACCACTGTCCAGTGATCCACTCCTGGATTACTTTGGTACCTCCCTGCTAAACTTATAGCAAGGCACACATCAGGTCTGGTACACAGCATTGCATACATGATAGAGCCTATGGCTGATGCATAGGGAACATCTTTCATATTCTCTCTATCTACTGCAGTGGTCGGGCATTGAGTCTTACTCAATTTCACACCTTGTAACACAGGCAAGAACCCTTTCTTTGCTTGATCCATTTTGAACTTCTTCAAAATTTTGTCAAGGTATGTGCTTTGTGAAAGTCCAATTAAGCGTTTTGATCTATCTCTATAGATCTTAATGCCTAATATGTAAGCAGCTTCACCGAGGTCTTTCATTGAAAAACTTTTATTCAAGTATCCCTTTATGCTATCCAGAAATTCTATATCATTTCCAATCAGTAATATGTCATCCACATATAATATCAGAAATGCTACAGAGCTCCCACTCACTTTCTTGTAAATACAGGCTTCTCCGAAAGTCTGTATAAAACCAAAATGCTTTGATCACACTATCAAAACGTTTATTCCAACTCCGAGAGGCTTGCACCAGTCCATAAATGGATCGCTGGAGCTTGCACACTTTGTTAGCTCCCTTTGGATCGACAAAACCTTCTGGTTGCATCATATACAACTCTTCTTCCAGAAATCCATTCAGGAATGCAGTTTTGACGTCCATTTGCCAAATTTCATAATCATAAAATGCGGCAATTGCTAACATGATTCGGACGGACTTAAGCATCGCTACGGGTGAGAAGGTCTCATCGTAGTCAATTCCTTGAACTTGCCGAAAACCTTTTGCGACAAGTCGAGCTTTGTAGACAGTAACATTACCATCAGCGTCAGTCTTCTTCTTAAAGATCCATTTATTCTCAATTGCTTGCCGATCATCGGGCAAGTCAACCAAAGTCCATACTTTGTTCTCATACATGGATCCCATCTCAGATTTCATGGCTTCAAGCCACTTTGCGGAATCTGGGCTCACCATCGCTTCTTCATAGTTCGTAGGTTCATCATGATCTAGTAGCATGACCTCCAGAACAGGATTACCGTACCACTCTGGTGCGGATCTTACTCTGGTTGATCTACGAGGTTCAGCAGTATCTTGATCTGAAGTTTCATGATCATTATCATTGGCTTCCTCACTAACTGGTGTAGGTGTCACTGAAATAGTTTTCTGTGATGAACTACTGTCCAGTAAGGGAGCAGGTACAGTTACCTCGTCAAGTTCTACTTTCCTCCCACTCACTTCTTTCGAGAGAAACTCCTTCTCTAGAAATGATCCATTCTTAGCAACGAATGTCTTGCCTTCGGATCTGTGATAGAAGGTGTACCCAACAGTTTCCTTTGGGTATCCTATGAAGACACATTTCTCCGATTTGGGTTCGAGCTTATCAGGTTGAAGCTTTTTCACATAAGCATCGCAGCCCCAAACTTTAAGAAACGACAACTTTGGTTTCTTGCCAAACCACAGTTCATAAGGCGTCGTCTCAACGGATTTTGATGGTGCCCTATTTAACGTGAATGCGTCCGTCTCTAAAGCATATCCCCAAAAAGATAGCGGTAAATCAGTAAGAGACATCATAGAGCGCACCATATCTAGTAAAGTACGATTACGATGTTCAGACACACCATTACGCTGTGGTGTTCCGGGTGGCGTGAGTTGCGAAACTATTCCACAGTTTTTCAAATGTATACCAAACTCGTAACTCAAATATTCTCCTCCACGATCAGATCGTAGAAACTTTATTTTCTTGTTACGATGATTTTCAACTTCACTCGAAATTCTTTGAACTTTTCAAATGTTTCAGACTTATGTTTCATTAAGTAGATATACCCATATCTGCTTAAATCATCTGTGAAGGTGAGAAAATAACGATATCCACCACGAGCCTCAATATTCATCGGGCCACATACATTGGTATGTATGATTTCCAACAAATCTGTTGCTCTCTCCATAGTACCGGAGAACGGTGTTTTAGTCATCTTGCCCATAAGGCACGGTTCGCAAGTACCAAGTGATTCATAATCAAGTGGTTCCAAAAGTCCATCAGCATGGAGTTTCTTCATGCGCTTTATACCGATATGACCTAAACGACAGTGCCACAAATAAGTTGCACTTTCGTTATCAACTCTGCATCTTTTGGCTTCAACATTATGAATATGTGTATTACTACTATCGAGATTCAATAAGAATAGACCACTTTTCAAGGGTGCATGACCATAAAAGATATTACTCATATAAATAGAACAACCATTATTCTCTGATTTAAATGAATAACCGTCTCGCATTAAACAAGATCCAGATATAATGTTCATGCTCAACGCTGGCACCAAATAACAATTATTTAGGTCTAATATTAATCCCGAAGGTAGATGTAGAGGTAGCGTGCCGACTGCGATCACATCGACTTTGGAACCGTTTCCCACGCGCATCGTCACCTCGTCCTTTGCCAGTGCCCGCTTATTCTGTAGTCCCTGTTTCGAGTTGCAAATATTAGCAACAGAACCAGTATCAAATACCAAGGTGCTACTACGAGCTCTAGTAAGGTACACATCAATAACATGTATATCACATATACCTTTGTTCACCTTGCCATCCTTCTTATCCGCCAAATACTTGGGGCAGTTCCGCTTCCAGTGACCAGTCTGCTTGCAGTAGAAGCACTCAGTTTCAGGCTTAGGTCTAGACTTGGGTTTCTTCTCTTGAGCAGCAACTTGCTTGCCGTTCTTCTTGAAGTTCCCCTTTTTCTTCCCTTTGCCCTTTTTCTTGAAACTAGTGGTCTTGTTAACCATCAACACTTGATGCTCCTTCTTGATTTCTACCTCCGCAGCTTTCAGCATTGCGAAGAGCTCGGGAATAGTCTTGTTCATCCCTTGCATATTATAGTTCATCACGAAGCTCTTGTAGCTTGGTGGCAGTGATTGGAGAATTCTGTCAATGATGCAATCATCCGGAAGATTAACTCCCAATTGAATCAAGTGATTATTATACCCAGACATTTTGAGTATATGCTCACTGACAGAACTGTTCTCCTCCATCTTGCAGCTATAGAACTTATTGGAGACTTCATATCTCTCAATTCGGGCATTTGCTTGAAATATTAACTTCAACTCCTGGAACATCTCATATGCTCCATGACGTTCAAAACGTCGTTGAAGTCCCGATTCTAAGCCATAAAGCATGGCACACTGAACTATCGAGTAGTCATCAGCTTTGCTCTGCCAGACGTTCATAACATCTGGTGTTGCTCCAGCAGCAGGCCTGGCACCCAGCGGTGCTTCCAGGACGTAATTTTTCTGTGCAGCAATGAGGATAATCCTCAAGTTACGAACCCAGTCCGTGTAATTGCTACCATCATCTTTCAACTTTGCTTTCTCAAGGAACGCATTAAAATTCAACGGAACAACAGCACGAGCCATCTATCTACAATCAACATAAACAAGCAAGATACTATCAGGTACTAAGTTCATGATAAATTTAAGTTCAATTAATCATATTATTTAAGAACTCCCACTTAGATAGACATCCCTCTAATCCTCTAAGTGATTACGTGATCCAAATCAACTAAACCATGACCGATCATCACGTGAGATGGAGTAGTTTTCAATGGTGAACATCGTTATGTTGATCATATCTACTATATGATTCACGCTCGACCTTTCGGTCTCCGTGTTCCGAGGCCATATCTGCATATGCTAGGCTCGTCAAGTTTAACCTGAGTATTCTGCGTGTGCAAAACTGGCTTGCACCCGTTGTAGATGGACGTAGAGCTTATCACACCCGATCATCACGTGGTGTCTGGGCACGACGAACTTTGGCAACGGTGCATACTCAGGGAGAACACTCCTTGATAATTTAGTGAGAGATCATCTTATAATGCTACCGTCAATCAAAGCAAGATAAGATGCATAAAAGATAAACATCACATGCAATCAATATAAGTGATATGATATGGTCATCATCATCTTGTGCTTGTGATCTCCATCTCCGAAGCACCTTCACGATCACCATCGTCACCGGCGCGACACCTTGATCTCCATCGTAGCATCGTTGTCGTCTCGCCAATCTTATGCTTCCACGACTATCACTACCGTTTAGTAATAAAGTAAAGCATTACATCGCGATTGCATTGCATACAATAAAGCGACAACCATATGGCTCCTGCCAGTTGCCGATAACTCGGTTACAAAACATGATCATCTCATACAATAAAATTCAGCATCATGCTTTGACCATATCACATCACAACATGCCCTGCAAAAACAAGTTAGACGTCCTCTACTTTGTTGTTGCTTGTTTTACGTGGCTGCTACGGGCTTAAGTAAGAACCAATCTCACCTACGCATCAAAACCACAACGATAGTTTGTCAAATAGACTCCGTTTTAACCTTCGCAAGGACCGGGCGTAGCCATACTTGGTTCAACTAAAGTTGGAGAGACAGTCGCCCGCAAGCCATCTCTGTGCAAAGCACGTCGAGGGAACCGGTCTTGCGTAAGCGTACGCGTAAGGTTGGTCTGGGTCGTCTCGTCCAACAATACCGCCGAACCAAAATATGACATGCTGGTAGGCAGTATGACTTGTATCGTCCACAACTCACTTGTGTTCTACTCGTGCAAATAACATCAACATCAATAACCTGGCTCTGATACCACTGTTGGGTTACGTAGTAATTTCAAAAAATTTCCTACGCACACGCAAGATCATGTGATGCATAGTAACGAGGGGAGAGTATTGTCTATGTACCCAACGCAGACCGACTGCGGAAGCGATGACACGACGTAGAGGAAGTAGTCGTACGTCTTCTCGATCCAACCGATCAAGCACCGAAACTACGGTACCTCCGAGTTCGAGCACACGTTCAGCTCGATGACGATCCCCGGACTCCGATCCAGCAAAGTGTCGGGGAAGAGTTTTGTCAGCACGACGGCGTGGTGACGATCTTGATGAACTACAGCAGCAGGGCTTCGCCTAAACTCCGCTACAGTATTATCGAGGAATATGGTGGCAGGGGGCACCGCACACGGCTAAGGAATTGATCACGTGGATCAACTTGTGTCAACTTGTGTGTTTAGAGGTGCCCCTGCCTCCGTATATAAAGGAGGAGAGGAGGGGAGGCTGGCCGGCCAAGGGGGGGAGAAGCAGGAGAGTCCTACTCCCTCTGGGAATAGGATTCCCCCTCCAATCCTAGTCCAACTAGGATTCCTCGGAGGGGAAAAGAGGAGGAGGGGGCCGGCCACCTCTCCTAGTCCTAATAGGACTAGGGAAAGGGGGGGGGGGCGCAGCCCAACTAGGGCAGCCCCTTCTCTTTTCCACTAAGGCCCACTATGGCCCAAATAGCTCCCGGGGGGTTCCGGTAACCCTCCCGGTATTCCGGTAAAATCCCGATTTCACCCGGAACACTTCCGATATCCAAATATAGGCTTCCAATATATCAATCTTTACGTCTCAACCATTTCGAGACTCCTCGTCATGTCCGTGATCACATCCGGGACTCCGAACAACCTTCGGTACATCAAAATGCATAAACTCATAATATAACTGTCATCATAACCTTAAGCATGCGGACCCTACGGGTTCGAGAACAATGTAGACATGACCGAGACACGTCTCCGGTCAATAACCAATAGCGTGACCTGGATGCCCATATTGGCTCCTACATATTCTACGAAGATCTTTATCGGTTAGACCGCATAACAACATACGTTGTTCCCTTTGTCATCGGTATGTTACTTGCCCGAGATTCGATCGTCGGTATCCAATACCTAGTTCAATCTCGTTACTGGCAAGTCTCTTTACTCGTTCCGTAATACATCATTTCACAACTAACATATTAGTTGTAATGCTTGCAAGGCTTATGTGATGTGTATTACCGAGAGGGCCCAGAGATACCTCTCCGACAATCGGAGTGACAAATCCTAATCTCGAAATACGCCAACCCAACATCAACCATTGGAGACACCTGTAGTACTCCTTTATAATCACCCAGTTACGTTGTGACGTTTGGTAGTACCCAAAGTGTTCCTCCGGTAAACGGGAGTTGCATAATCTCATAGTCATAGGAACATGTATAAGTCATGAAGAAAGCAATAGCAACATACTAAACGATCGGGTGCTAAGCTAATGGAATGGGTCATGTCAATCAGATCATTCTACTAATGATGTGACCTCGTTAATCAAATAACAACTCATTGTTCATGGTTAGGAAACATAACCATCTTTGATTAACGAGCTAGTCAAGTAGAGGCATACTAGTGACACTTTGTTTGTCTATGTATTCACACATGTATTATGTTTCCGGTAAATACAATTCTAGCATGAATAATAAACATTTATCATGATTATAAGGAAATAAATAATAACTTTATTATTACCTCTAGGGCATATTTCCTTCAGTAACCTCCCGGAGCTCCGGTATATTCCCAATCTCATCCGGAACCTTTTCGGTATCCAAATATATCCGTCCAATATATCAATCTTTATGTCTCGACCATTTCGAGACTCCTCGTCATGTCCCCGATCTCATCGGGACTCCGAACTCCTTCGGTACATCAAAACTCATAAACTCATAATATAACTGTCATCGAAACCTTAAGCGTGCGGACCCTACGGGTTCGAGAACAATGTAGACATGACCTAGAACTATTCTCGGTCAATAACCAATAGCGGAACCTGGATGCTCATATTGGCTCCCACATATTCTACCAAGATCTTTATCGGTCAAACCGCATAACAACATACGTTATTCCCTTTGTCATCGGTATGTTACTTGCCCGAGATTCGATCATCGGTATCCAATACCTAGTTCAATCTCGTTACTGGCAAGTCTCTTTACTCGTTACGTAATGCATCATTCTGTAACTAACTCATTAGCTACATTATTTGCAAGGCTTATAGTGATGTGCATTACCGAGAGGGCCCAGAGATACCTCTCCGACAATCGGAGTGACAAAACCTAATCTCGAAATACGCCAACCCAACATGTACCTTTGGAGACACCGGTAGTACTCCTTTATAATCACCCAGTTACGTTGTGACGTTTGGTAGCACCCAAAGTGTTCCTCCGGTAAACGGGAGTTGCGTAATCTCATAGTTACAGGAACATGCATAAGTCATGAAGAAAGCAACAACAACATACTAAACGATCAAGTGCTAAGCTAACGGAATGGGTCAAGTCAATCACATCATTCTCCTAATGATGTGATCCCGTTAATCAAATGACAACTCTTTTGTCCATGGTTAGGAAACATAACCATCTTTGATAAACGAGCTAGTCAAGTATAGGCATACTAGTGACACTATGTTTGTCTATGTATTCACACATGTATTATGTTTCCGGTTAATACAATTCTAGCATGAATAATAAACATTTATCATGATATAAGGAAATAAATAATAACTTTATTATTGCCTCTAGGGCATATTTCCTTCATTTTTGTGAGATGGTACACACATAGTGCCAATGGTTTGATATTGTTTTTAATCTTTTCAGTGATTTCTAGAGAAGATCATAACAACAAGGGGAAATACCACACACATGGACAAGGTAATGCATTTGCTCCAACACCTCACCATAGGGATTTTGTACAAGGATTTACGATTTTACATGTTGCACTGTCCACCTCGGTTGTCCTCAAGGAAGAAGTTGTTAGACTAGACATGATTATCAATGTCATTCTCAACAAGAAATGGACATATCATAAATCTCTACCACCTTACTGTCTTGGATCCGTCATGCCTAATTTCCAGATACCACTCATTCCGAAGTAGAAAAGATATTCGTCTCAAGGAATGCTCGATGGCAAGGAGACTTCATTGCCTAGCTCTAGCTGATTAGAATGAGAAGCTTAATAATAATACATATGAAGGAAAGTTGAATGTGATGAAAGATCACAAATGAGAAAGAAATTGTGGCCAATTCATATGATGAATATTGGAAAGGAGAACGAAAGTACCATTCTACACCCAGGAGCAAATGCTCCGGGTGTGAACAGTAAAATCAAAAAATAGAAAAAAAAAATCAAAAAATTCTGAATTTTTTTTGTGACATACTTTCACGAGTGTTTCTTGTGCATGAAAATTTTCATCACGAAATCACATTCGTGGAAGTCGTGCCGAAAAATCAAAATCAGAGCTCCAAAATGCTTTTGTAAGTAACATTTTCAGAGCATCGATTCTGTTTTTTTTACCACACCTTTCACCAATGTGATTTTGCGATGAAATTTTACGTGCACAACAAACATTTGTATAAGTATGCCACAAAAAAAATTCAGAACTTTTTGACATTTTTTTGAATTTTTTTTATTTTACTGTTCACACCAGGAGCATTTGCTCCTGGGTGTAGAAACTCCACGTCCTATATATAGGGAAAATGCATCCTACTACCGGGTGTAGCTACACCCATTTCTCATATACTACCATGTGGTAGTATATACTCTATTTTATTATTTTTAATATGTTAATATACTATATATAAGATACTCCAAAGTGAGTTATATGAAAAAATTGCAAGTGAGCTCATGGTTTTATTGTATTTGTGGAATACATACATATTTGTATGCGAAATAGAGTATGCAAAAAATATGATACATACTACCAACAAAGTAGTATATATACTACCTAAACATTCTTATATACTACATACTATGCGTACATATTCTCCGATATGATAGATACTACCTAGAACGTATGAAATAAAAGTGGGAGTAACTACACCCGGTAATAGGAAAAATTTGTCCTATAAAGTTGCATACACTTATTAAATCTATATAGATATTTATTTCATTACATGAATATATTATTAATAAATGTGATAAAAAGTAAAATTACGAAATTGTTTTTGAAACCATCATAAATTTAATTATATGGACCTTTATAAAATACATGAACACTTTTCAAAATTACATGAACATTTTTCTCAAAGCCCTGGAAAATTTTAAATTACACGAGTATTTTTTATATTCATAAATTTTTATATTTATCTGATCATTTTTAGAATATATGAACACCTTTTAAAATTACATGGACATTTCTTAAAAAGAGTGGACATTTTTTAATTTGATAGCTTTTTTTTTCTAAATATGAAGCAAATATTTTTTGTAAATTACAAAGAACATTATGTTTCACATTTGTGACATTTCAAAAAACAAAGTAAAAAAATTGAAGGCCTGTCTACGCAAATAATCGCTCAGATGATATGTCTACTAGATCTGTAAATAGCGTGAGCGCTTCCTCGATAGCTAGTTATAGTTTGGCTGGCCCGACTGATGATAATGGGCGTCACCATCAGATTGCACACATGATGCGTCATATAGTAGCCCCTGTACTAGTACGAAATAAACAAAAACTTCTGGCCCTGCTGAATTGGGGCCTTATGCACCCTCCATATGCTCTTGGTATGACCCGGAATCTGTTAGCTTTTACTACATGCCAATTAATACAATCATGATAAACTCATTAGTAAAGAACCGCCGTAAATTGTGATAATCTTCTTAGTGGAGAATTGAGGCACTCTTTCAACTGCAGACAACTTATCATATTTTGTGGGTTTTATAAATGAAATCGGAGGGGAAACCCTCTTTTTCTCAAAAAAAAAAACTTATCATATTTTGAAGTACAAGGAGATGCAATCAAATAATACAAGGTGATATCTATATCTACCATGAATCACCATATTTCAGACATTCTAAAAAAGGATAAATTAGTGGCTACACTATTGTCACCGACATAATCACATCGTGGTCCTGGGGAGACAACCAACCTCGTCAAATACATTGGTTGTTTTTCTCGAATGCAGATACTGATGCTAAGACGGTCTGAATCTCCAGCCCATTGGTTGATGGCTCCATTGGCTTATGTCGTCATCCCCAAATTACTATGAATAATGAAGCCATGCTTTCTTTCCTCACGCCGCCCATTCTGAGATACCTTATGTCTATCATGATGATCAAAACTTACTTAAAGCTTCCACCACATGTGAAGAAGTCTAATAGGATTGGACATCACAAGTGGAACAATAGAGCAACTTGCTAGCTTATTACTTCTACCACATTACTAGACCTTTCTAATCATATGGGACATCTTCCTTTCTATCAGCATTCTTTCTTGCTTTGTTTAGTTTGGTTCCGCTACTAGCAAAAGGGAAACTGAGGAAGAAGACATACATGAACCGGGAATGTATCTGGAGCACCGCACTTGTGGTGCTACCAGTGCACCGGATGCCATAAAATGTTTTAAAAAATCTGAAAAAATCTAGCAGGAACATGAACAGGGAATGTATGATGCCACAAAATTTCGTGTAAAATTTTGAAATACTTTTTGTGATACAAAAATGACAAATTTGACTTCACTGTGATAATGGGCCAAATCTAAAGCCCAAGTTATGCTAAGTAATATTCAGTGTTGAATTTGTCATTTTTGTTTTTCGAGTTAGGTTCTGAATTTGAAGTTGAAATTTTATGACAACCTACATTGATGTTGTGCGAGTGTGCTTATTTTTTCCAGAATTTTTTGAATATTTTAAAAGTACAATATGAGCTCGGTGCACCAGATATTTTCCCTACATGAACAAGGGGGCAGCACCAGAGGAGTGATGAAATCATGGGATGAAATGAAGTAGTAGTACTTCTAAAGTATGTGAAATCCCAATGCCATATGTAAAAGAAAAGATGGTACCATACGATGCGCGCACACGTGTTGTGAATATCACATGGAAGGCAAAGGAACATTTTCATAACATCACATATGGAACCTAAGTAGAACGACAAGATAACTAATATATTTGCCTCAATATCAGAATATATGATAGAGTTACAGAGAAAACTTTATAAATTTAGAAGCTAAATTTTTTGTAAACAACCGTGTCAATGAATTCCCACGGCACATGTAGTGCCCATTTCCAGAATATGTATTAGCAATATAAGTCGTATGTTTGAATGTGTAGGAACCTAGAAAATCGTATTCCCTTAGAAAAATGGATAGAGCACATGAGAACGGTCCTATGTAGGTCCTGAGTTTTGATTGTACATTTGTACACGTGTTCTCATACAAAATGTACTGGAAACCTTAAGTAACATGATATGTATGGCGAGGTAACATTGAACCATGGGAGACGATATTGGAGGACTGCAATACCAGAATGTAATGAAATGTACTTATAAAGTACATGGAACCCCGTGTCATCTGCAAAAAGAAAGATAGCACCACACACGTACATCTTGTGGACACCCCGGGTGATAAATAATGCTTATATTGGCTCATAATATTGTATCACGAAGATACAAGGATAACAAGATCATACCTGACCTTTGTATAATTATGATGTACATGCCACAAAAAAAGATGTATTGTGTATTAATGGACAACCTTTGGATATGTTCTCCCCACCTCGAGGTCTCAGGCAAGGGGATTCTTTATCTCGGTATTTATTTCTCTGTGTGGCTGAGGCTCCTTTGTTGCTTATTGATGCTTGTGTGAGAGGGGCTCTTCAGGATTTCCCGCTAAACAGACAAGCTCCGTATACCTCTTATTTGGTGTTCGCCAATGACAATATTCTGTTCTTTAATGGATCCATTGATCAAGCCTTGATCTTAAGAAGATTTTGGCGGATTATGAGGAAGGTATAGGTTACTTACTAAGTCTTGACAAATGTTCGATTATTGTGACACCCTGGTTTTTGCCATTTTTCTTTTTCTAGGTTTATTGAATATTTTGGTTTGGATTTGAGTTTTTGAATTAACTCATTTCAACATAGCACTTGGGAATTCTTTTGGTTTTCCCCCAAGTGACTCCTAGCACTCTCAAAAACATCTCTTGACATCATCTCTCTCAAAATAATGCCATAGAAATATTTTCTCAATGGCATAATATTCATTTTCTCCCTGAAAATGAATATTTTTCACCTTTTCTCCATAGAAACCCTCATTTTTCTTGCTCAGAAAAATCTGAATAAATTTCCTAATATTCTTTAGGTCATGCTTCACCTTCCTATGCTAAAATATCCCATAGTCATGTGAAATTTTTTGGCTCAAGAAAATATTTTCTCTTCTGGACAGAAAAGGCACTTTCTGAAGGAAGTGCATTTTTGCCTGGTCCATTTGAGCTGAAATTTTTATAGGATGGCTACCTTCCAACCTAAACCTTAGCCTCCAAGTTTCAGCTCTTATCTCTTTGTAGTTTACTCACAAAATGCTGCAACAGTTTCTGCCCAGAAACTTGCCAGCTCCCTCACATCTTGTCTGATCAACCTGGTGATGAACCAAGACCTCAAACCGACCTAGCCTTGAAGGGACTTGAGCCCAGACACGGTCTGGCAGCCCTGGTGCACCGTGTTACACCAGTGCACGCGGTGACCGCATGAGTCCACGGCACCTGGCATGCGTTCAGCGCGCTTTGCGCGTCGACCACCTCTCTGTCTCGCCCGTGAGGCCACCCCGCGCCACCCTCGCGTATCTCCACCCTCCTGCTACCTCGACCTCTTCCTCTCAGCCCCTCTCTGTCGCTCCCCGACGCCGGTAGCTGGCTTGGCGGACGCGCACACGGCAGAGCAGAGCACACAGCGAACCGCGTGAATGTGTCGTCCGTCTCTCGTGTCCTGTTGCTTGGCTCTGCGTTGCCACTGTTCTTGGATGATCTCCCTCGACCTCTCCCATCAAGTCTAAGCCCCTCTCGTCGCCTCTTGCCGCTCCAGAAGTATCATCGGCCGTCGCGAGCTCTGCCTCGTCCTCCCCTATAAATGCAGCCACCTCCGAGCCGTTCTAGCCACCCCACTCACCTCCTCTGGCCACAAGTTCAGTAGTGTAGCATCACGGCAAGGCCAGGCGGGCCTCCATCCGCCGTCCCTCGCCGGAGTTGGTCACGGATCCCCCACGGCCATCCACCCGCTTCGGTGCTCCTCGACCGCGTTCTTCTTCCCAGGCGTGATCGTGAGGTCCTCCTGAGAACGACGGCGTGCTTGATTCGTCGGGTCTTCACCTGAAACACCGACTCCAACGAGCTCTGCCGCCCGCCACCTCTGGAGACGATCACTACGACATCGTCCGTCCACCTCTGCCCATGTTTCGGGTACGTGCTTGCTCACCTTGATGAGCTGCGTCG